>NC_140990.1:171409852-171694852 GCF_052327205.1 Somniosus microcephalus | reverse complement strand
CTCGATTTTCCTTTCCATTGATACCCCTTGGGATTCAAAACCAAGTGCAGCTTTGGGTGCAGCTCCAACAACACTCAAGAAGCTCGACACCATCCAGGACAAAGCAGCCCGCTTGATCGGCACCCCATCTACCACCATAAACATTCACTCCCTCCACTACCGGCGTACCGTGACTGCAGTGTGTACCATCTACAAGATGCACCAAGGCTTCTTCGACAGCACCTCCCAAACCCGCAACCTTCACCACCTAGAAGGACAAGGGCAGCAGACGCATGGGAACACCATTATCTCCAAGTTCCTCCAAGTTGGAGGTGCTGTTCGAAGTCTGTAGATGATGCTAACTTATATCAGTTGGAGGGAAGATGATATTTTAGGAGCATTCATTATGATATTTAACATTCTGGTTTGATTGCAGCGCAATTTCTTTTAAACCGTGATACTTAGTATGCTGAGCAGATTATGGGAGTAGTTAGTATGCTGTGTACATTACCCTGGTCACAGTTTCTGCTACCTCCTTTAACAGTGAGTGGGCTACAACCAATCTCGTGTTAGTGTTCCTCAAATAGAGCTGTTCACTGTCACTGGCCCACTGGGACATTCGTTCATCATGGACGTGATTCACGAGGAGAATAAGCCAACATGCCAAACTATTTTCATCTGGGGAAGAGTAGAATCTCTTCCTTTCTCTCCCGAGCCTGGTGTTTGAGGAACTGATTATAGAGGGAAAAAGTCCTGATAAGGTGAATTACATCATCAGACAAAGTTAAACCCCAGAAGGACGGGAGGGAGCGGAGATTCGGGCAGCTCCAGGGTGGGGGCCGCCAGAACAAGGTAAGTTCATTGGAGGCCTCTGGGAGAGGAATCCCCGTCAAAGGGGGAGGTGGGAGACACCCAGGACAGGGATGGCCCAAGGTTTCCTTGTGGGCCCTGGAGGACCTCAGGACGTCCCAAAGCACTTTACAGCCAATGGAGTACCTTTTGAAGTGGAGTCACTGTTGTAATTTAAGAAACATGGCAGCCAATTTGTGCACAGCAAGCTCCTACAAACAGCAATGTGATAATGACCAGATAATCTGTTTTTAGTGATGTTGGTTGAGGGATAAATATTGTGCAGAACTCCCCTGCTATTCTCCAAAATAGTACCATGCTGTAGGAACGGAGGTTCCTATCTGAATTAGGTATTCGACTCGATGAATCAAATCAACAGGTTTTAATGAACAACGAAGTTAACAGGAAACTACAGGAGAAACGGTACACAGGTCTATTCCGCTTGCTGGGCACTCGACGACTACTGGAAGATTCTGGAAGCTGACGTCATGACGTCATTGCGTTCTTCGCGCCACTGGTGGTCACGTGATCGGCGTCATGACATCATCACGTGGAGTGCAGGAAAACACAATACAGTACAGTTAACAGGCAGTTTAAAGGTGCAGTCCGCGGTTGCACTACACTGTAGTTAAAGGGATTATTACCACTTGTTCTGAGACCCTTGGTGGCTCTGCCACAGGCGCCCCCCCAGAATCCACTTTAACGGACATTGTCAACCGAGTAGGAGGCTTAATGATCCTGGCCGAACGGTGCCGAAATTCAGGCAGCGGAAACGGGGCATTAGTAGAAGAACCAGTGCCGGATTGCGGCAGAAGCGGCGTCCCGGGCGAGGCAGAAACGGTAGTCAGAGGTGCAGGCGCGTCAGTGGCCGAATCGGGTTGTTCGACGGTGGGCTGGTGCACGGCTGGTCTGGCGGCTAATGGCGGTCGGCCACGGCGAGGCGGTTGGGCAGCCACGACAGGCTCACTCCGATCCAGGTGGGCTGGTTTGAGCCGGTCGATAGAGACGGTATCAGACTTTCCACCGACTTCGACTGTGAAAAACTTTTCACCTGATGAGATGACACGAAAAGGTCCGGTATACGGTGGCTTGAGTGGGTCTCTGTGACCGTCTTGTCGAATAAAGACATAGTCCGAACTCATGAGCTCTGTCGGGACGTGAGGCCTCTGCAGGTCATGGTGCGAGGTTGGGATGGGCAGGAAATTCCTAGCCGCCTCCTGATGTAGCAGGAGCTGTTGAGCTGCAGACCATGGTTCAGTGTGTGGAGGGAGAAAGTCACCTGGTACTCTGAGTGTCTGGCCATAAACCAGCTCAGCCGATGAAGACTGAAGATCCTCCTTTGGTGTTGTCCGGAGGCCTAGCATCACCCATGGGAGCCTGTCCACCCAGTTGGGTCCCCTCAAGCTGGCACGGAGGGACGCTTTGAGAGACCGATGGAACCTTTCGCACAGGCCATTCGCCTGCGGATGGTACGCGGTGGTACGGTGCAGCTTGGTACCCAGGCCTTGTGCCACTGTGTTCCACAGCTCTGATGTGAATTGTGGACCGCGGTCCGAGGAGATGTCCGATGGCACCCCGAACCGAGCCACCCACGACGAAAGAAATGCCCTGGCGACGTCTGCTGCGGTGGTAGCGGCCAAGGGAATCGCCTCTGGCCACCTGGTGGTCCGGTCTACCACCGTCAGGAGGTGTGTGAATCCACGCGACCCGGGAAGGGGACCTACTAAATCCATGTGAACGTGGTCGAAACGGCCACCGGAGCCCAAATGCATGCCTTTCCAAACGAATTTGCGGGACAGTAGCCGTTGAGAAGCCCGCATCCCCGGGTGAGATAACCCGTGGATTGCCTGGAATACCTTCTTGCACCAGTCGACCGGCACAATGGGCCGGGGCACTCCCATGGATGTGTCGCACAAGAGCGTGGTTCCTGCCGCTTGAAACGGCACGTCTGCAACCTGCCAACTGGAAGGCGTGGTCCTAAACGCTTGTACCTCTGGGTCTGCCAGTTGATCCTCTGCCAGTCCGACGAAATCGATGCCCAGGTGGACTGCCTGGACTGGAACCCGGGAAAGGCAATCTGCCACGAGATTATCCTTGCCTGACACGTGCCGCAAATCCGTTGTGAATTCGGATATAAATGTGAGGTGGTGCTGCTGCCGAGCTGACCAAGGTTCTGCTGTTTTGGCCATGGCAAAGGTGAGCGGCTTGTGGTCCACGAATGCAGTGAACGGACGGCCTTCTAGCAGGAAACAGAAATGCCGGATGGCCAAAAACAGGGCTAGCAACTCTCTGTCAAAAGTGCTATACTTTCGCTCGTTCTTGCGCAGTTGGCGGCTGAAAAAGGCTAATGGCTGCCAACCCCCGTCGACCCACTGCTCTTGAACCGCTCCGATGGCGTAGCCAGAGGCATCCGTAGTGAGGGCAACAGTCGCGCCCGGGAGTGGGTGTACTAGCATAGTTGCATCCGCCAACGCCGCCTTGGTATCGCGGAATGCCTGGTCCATTTGTGGTGTCCAAGTGAGAACATCCTTGCCCGACTTTCCTTTTAGTGCTTCGTACAGAGGTTGCATTAACCGGGCCGCCTTGGGGACAAAACGATGATAAAAATTTACCATCCCCAAGAACTCTTGTAGGGGTTTGACCGTGTGAGGCCGCGGGAATGCGGTAACTGCCTCTACCTTGGTGGCTAGCGGGACGGCGCCTTCCGGGGTAATCCTGTGTCCCAGGAAATCAATGCTGGATACTCCAAACGTGCATTTAGCCGGATTGACAATAAGGCCGTGTTGGCTGAGTCGGGCGAAAAGTGTACATAAATGGGCCATGTGAGCCGTTGTATCCTTGCTGGCTATTAGGATGTCGTCCAAATATACAAAAATGAAGGGCAGGTCCCGTAAGACAGAGTCCATCAACCGCTGGAATGCTTGCGCTGCGTTTTTCAGACCGAATGGCATGCAGAGGAACTCAAAAAGGCCGAACGGAGTGATGACTGCCGTTTTGGGGACGTCTGGAGGGTGCACCGAAACTTGGTGATATCCACGAACGAGATCCACTTTAGAAAATATAGCGTTGCCAGCCAGATGTGCCGAAAAATCTTGGATGTGGGGAATAGGATACCTGTCTGGTGTCATGGCGTCATTTAAGCGTCTGTAATCCCCGCAAGGTCGCCATCCACCACCTGGTTTGGGTACTATATGCAGTGGGGAGGACCAAGGGCTGTCCGAACGCCGGATGATCCCGAGGTGCTCCATGGTCTGGAACTCAGCCTTTGCGGCTGCCAGCTTGCCGGCTTCTAATCGCCGCGCCCGAGCGTAAACGGGTGCTCCGGTCGTGGAGATATGGTGCTCCACCCCGTGCCGTGTGCTTGCAGCCAAAAAAGTAGGCCTGGTGAGCTCCGGGAATTCGCCGAGCAGGCGCGTAAACCCGTCTTGTGACGGAACCGCACAGGCCACCAACCAGGACACGGCGGTGCTGCAGTGGCAGGGCACTGCGTGGAAAGTGGACGCATTAATGAGTCGGCAGTGTTGGACGTCGACCAGCAGACCGTTTGCACAGAAAAAATCAGCACCCAGGATGGCCTGTGAGACCTTAGCTGTAATGAAGTCGCAGACAAAACGCTGACCGGCGAAGGTTAAGTTTACCGTCCGTTTCCCGAACGTACGCATGGCAGCGCCATTTATTGCCACGAGGGAAGGCCCTTGGCCGCCGGATAGTAGGTCCAGCTTTGAAGCTGGGAGGATGCTGCACTGGGAACCAGTGTCGCACAGGAATCGTCAGCCCGTAACGGAATCCGTAACGTAAATGAGTTTGCCCGCTGAGCCCGCCGCCATAGCTAACTTGCTGTGCTTTTTAGACCTTGTCGTCCGTCCGGGAGGACGCGGGCTTGTTGGAGTTTTTTTTTTTTTTTGAGGGAAACTGCAAGGAGGCTGGCAACATCGAGCTTTGGCGCCAAAACGGGCGTGGTACGCGCACCATCCTGCTGGGGGAGGGCTGGGCTTCGCTCGCATGGGGGAAAGGCGCCTCGTGACTGCACAACATTGCTGAGTAACAGTAAATATCTTGTCTGCCTCTGCAGCGAGTTCAGCACCGTCTGTGATGGCAGTGTTGGCCAAGGCCGCCTGAACCGGTTCGGGTAGCTGGCAGAGGAAAAGCTCCCGGAATAAAAAGCATTGGGGTTCCACACCCAACAGCATGAGCATTTGACTCATCAGCTCTGACCGTTTTGAGTCCCTGAGGCCGGGCATGGAAATAAGCTTGCGTGCCCGCTCCGACTTATTAAGATCAAATACCTGTAGCAAACGGGCTTTAAGCGCTTCCTACTTGCCCTCCTCCGGTGGGCTTCCAAGGATGCTGACGACCCGCGAGGCCGTGGCACTGTCAAGAGCGGCAACCACGTAATAATAACGGGTCGCATCCGCTGTGACCTCCCGGAGAGCGAACTGTGCTTCTGCCTGGAAAAACCATGCTGCTGGCTGCTGTTCCCAGAACTGTGGCAGTTTAAGGGCGACGGCGTTCGTGTTCATCCTCGACGAAAGTTGTCCGACGAGATCGGGGTCACCAATGTAGGAACGGAGGTTCCTATCTGAATTAGGTATTCGACTCGATGAATCAAATCAACAGGTTTTAATGAACAACGAAGTTAACAGGGAAACTACAGGAGAAACGGTACACAGGTCTATTCCGCTTGCTGGGCACTCAACGACTACTGGAAGATTCTGGAAGCTGACGTCATGACGTCATCGCATTCTTCGCGCCACTGGTGGTCACGTGATCGGCGTCATGATGTCATCACGTGGAGTGCAGGAAAACACAATACAGTACAGTTAACAGGCAGTTTAAAGGTGCAGTCCGCGGTTGCACTACACTGTAGTTAAAGGGATTATTACCAATTGTTCTGAGACCCTTGGTGGCTCCGCCACAGTGCAATCTTTTACATCCATCTGAGAGCAGACAGGGGCCTTGGTTTAGTGTCTCATTCAAAAGACTGCACCTTCGACAGTGCAGCATTTCCTCAGTACTGCATTGGGAGTGTCAGCCTGGATTTTGTGGTCAAGTCTCTGGGGTGAGATTTGTAACCCACAGCTCTACTGACTCAGAGGTGAGAGTGCTACCCACTGGGCCACGGCTGAATCATCTCCTTTGAGCAGACACGCAGATCCTTGGAATGGGCTGCCATGGAAACGGAAGACTGTGTAAATAGCCCAGTCTTTATGACTGATGGGATAGTCGGCCTTTGTTTGAAATATTTGCCTTACAGGCCGAACAATGCTCAGCTGCGTTTAACTTTTGTGCTTCTGTTACGAAAGAAAGGACACCTTTCGATTGCCTGTGTGGGAACCTACGAGATTCCCGTCAATTCTGGCTCTGCTTTTCACTGCTGGAAGTAATGATTCTCATCTCACAATCATGTTTACCTTGCTCTACTCTGCTTCCATTTATGGTCATCAATCTCCATCAATCTGTTCCAGTAACTTCTTGTTCCTTTTCCTCTTAGCTTCAGGAACGTTTACACTGTGTTTGGGGTGGAGAGCAGCGAAGGAGAGTTTCTAAAATTCCACTATTTTGTAATACCTTTCTATTCATGTGGAATGTCTGTGCAGCTTGAACCGGCAGGGCCCAAGGGGAAACATTCACTTGCACATGGAGCGGGTGCAGAGGAGATTTACTAGAGTGGCACCAGGGATGAGGGACTTCAGTTCAATGGAGAGACTGGAGAAGCTGGGATTGTTCTCCTTACAGCAAAGAAGGTGAAGTGGCGATTTGATGGAGTTGTTCAAAATCATGAAGGGTTTTGATAGAGTAAATAAGGATAAACTGTTTCTGCTAGCAGGAGGGATGGTAACTAAGAGGACACAGATTTAAGATAATTGGCAAAAGAACCAAGGGGGAGATGAGGAGACACTTTTTTTAATGCAGCAAGTAATAATGATCTGGAATGTGCTGCCTGAAAGGGCGGTGGAAGCAGATTCAATAGTAACTTTCAAAGAGGAATTGGATATTTCCTTGAAAAGGAAAAAAATTGCCGGGCTGTGAGTAAAGAGCAGGGGAGTGGGACTAATTGGATAGCTCTTTCAAAGAGCCGGCACAGGCACGATGGGCCGAATGGCCTCCTTCTGTGCTGTATGATTCTATGCTAACCATTAGCTTTTTAAACTAGCATCAGCTTTCCAATCCATATGTCAGCTTGTCAACACTTCACAAGAACCATCAACTGTTTTCACTGGGTTTGGAGGGCGCAACTGGAAGCTGTCAGAACCAATTAGATCAGATGGAAAAAAACAGAAGGTGGATGGAATCCATTTTTTCTCCCATTGTTGCTTGTGCAGCAACCTGGAGTAGAGAATGTTTAAGATGAGCTGATGGTTTTTGAGAATCACAGTTACAGTGTGTTTTTATTTGACATTTCCCCCCCCCCCAAAGGATGTTACACACTGAAATGCAGCTTTCAAAATCTTTTAATTGTCCCCAAAGGAGCTTTCTGGGGCATGTCTGGCAATTGTCTTATATGGAAATATATTTTTACAAGGCCAGTTACAACTGCGTTTTTGTGGTGAGGAAATATAAGTACATTACCCGGTTTTATTGAGCATTCCTGTGCAATTGTCACGGCTTTGAAACTGAGAGGCAGAAATTTTGATGAGCTTCACTTGATTTAAATAAATTACATTGAGATTTTCATATTTAAGATTTTACAGAGAACTTACAGCACAGAAACAGGACGGTGCTATTTACGTTTAATGTTAATGTTATTTGTACTGGACTCATGGGAGCTTGCAAGATCACATTTCGTTGTTCATGTACTTGTGCAATGACAATAAAGTTGAATTATTATTATTATTATTATTATTCGCCTCAACTATTCCATGTGGTAGCGAGTTCCATATTCCAATCACTCTCTGAATTTCCTACTGGATTTATTAGTGACTTTCTTATATTTATGGCCCTAAGTTTTGCTCTCCCCCACAAGTGGAAACATCTTCTCTACTAATCTATCAAACCCCATTCGAATTTTAAAGACCTCTACCAGGTCACTCCTCAGCCTTCTCTTTTCTAGAGAAAAGAACCCCAGCCTGTTCAGTCTTCCTATTGTTCACTAATGATGTACTGCTGTGATGCGCGATGCAGACCATTGACTTGTTGGTTGGTGAAAGACACAGTGCCTGTTCTTTTTCTATAACTTAACTGTTTTTGAATTTGTTTACTTGGATGAGGCCCTTTGGAGTA
The DNA here is from genome assembly GCF_052327205.1 of Somniosus microcephalus. Taxonomy (NCBI): domain Eukaryota; kingdom Metazoa; phylum Chordata; class Chondrichthyes; order Squaliformes; family Somniosidae; genus Somniosus; species Somniosus microcephalus. The sequence goes on along the minus strand of NC_140990.1, from coordinate 171,686,803 downwards.
ACCGGGAAAAGAGCCCACTCCATCTATAGTATGGAAGAAATATAAGGATTGACATTAATAATCAATACAATATAAGATAGTCACTAATAAATCCAATAAAGAATTTAGGAGAAACTTCTTTCCCCAGAGAGTGGTCAGGGTGTGGAACTCGCTACCACAGGGAGTGGTTGAGGCGAATAGCACAGAGGCATTTAAGGGGAAGCTGGATAAGCACGAGGGAGAAAAGAATAGAAGGATATGCTGATAGGATGTGATGCTGTATGGTGGGAGGAGGCTCATTTGAAACATAAACACCAATGTTTATGTATGGAACAGTTGGGCCGAATGGCCTGTTTCTGTGCTGTAATTACTATAGGGCCAGAAATTCGGGTCCCCACGGGTGAGTACGTGCTGTGTACTCACACGTAGGGCCAGCGAAAGTGACGATTTCGTGCATGCACTGCGCATGCGCTGGAAACCGGAACTTCCGTTCCCTTGAAGGGGTTCACAGGTCAAACACGTGCGCCAGAGAGGCAGCGCGTACGCCTGGAACTTCCGATTTTTTTACAGGTTTCTCCGGGAGGGTAAGTCTCTAGCAGCTGTGCATGAAAAAAGCAGTCGCAAGGCCTGCTTTTAACAAGGTAAGAGGTTAATTAAGTAAAATTAAAACATTTTTTCCACAGGTTTATCATTTTAAAATACTTTAAAGAAACGTAAGTTTATTTTTAGCCCTGTTAAAAACTTTAATTAACTTTTTCAAAAATTTTAATTTTTGTTTAAAATAGTTAATTTATGTAATTTATAGTTATTTTAAAAATGTGATTTAAAAACATTTTTTATTTGAAGTTTTACTTAGGTTTTGAGGCCAATCTCTATTCATAGATTTGACAGGTCCTGTCAAATCTATGAATGGAGATTCCCTGCTCCGATTGGCTCCCCATGGCCCACGTGATCCCAGGGGACGCTGCGAACTAATTTCGCCGCTGGGATACGCAAGCACTGCACACCGGCAGCTGGAGGAGGCCCAGGATCGGAATCCCATGCGGCCCCACAGCACAATGGCAGGCGCGCTATGTAAGCGCAGGTTGGGGGCTTGCGCCCGCAGGAAGCCTCCAACCCGAATTTCTGGCCCTATGTAATTCTATCTAAGAGTTTAACGGCCAGCTCCAGACTGGAGCCAGTCAGGCAGGTGCCTCAGAGTACAGAGTTCACTTACAGTGGGAGTGCAGTGGGACATGAAAGGACACAACTTAAGCTGCATCTCCATCTAATATTCCATCAGTTACCGAGAAAAAAAGCAAAAGCGCAAAAAAATAATTTTTTGCAATGAATTTTTGAAGGGGGCAAGCGATTTCTATCCAGGGGTATGGGTCCTAGAGCATTTCCTCTCCCCTGGAAATTTAGATTTTGTTGACACTTTTTGGTGTATTTTCCAGCACTTTGAAGTGTACTGCGATTCAGCATTGAAGTCAAAATAACCTATTCTGCAATTGTACATCCACCTCCTTTGTCATCTTGTTCTTTTCCTTTTTAATCCATTGGAGTCTGGAGGAGCCCGTTTGACAACATGAAATTATTTTTTTTAGAAAAAGCCCACATTATAGCTTGAGACCTGCTCTGTCAGAGGGGTAATGAATAAAACCTCAAATGATTCACAGGCAACAAACTCTGTGTCCTAGTAGCTACTTCCTACTTCTTTTTTCAGAATTTTAAATCAACCTTTTAATTTTGTTCTAAACAGCCCTCATGTTACAGTATTTCTGTATCCCGACATATAGTAAAGTGGGAGTTCAACAGTGGGAGAGAGCAATACAGAATTGAAAAATGCAGCTGTGTTTGATGTCATCTTCAGTGACAAATGTGCAATTCATAAATGTGTTATTAAAGTAATCATTTTAAACCCCTGGTATTGACAATTTACCATTTTTTGGCTGATGGTTGGACAGTTCGTGTGGGTTTTAATTGTGTGTATGCAACAAGCCGATTAAAATACATATTGCCAAATGGACGTTTTGTTCTAGTTTTCAATCCCATGTGTTCTAAATTGGAGGAAGTCTGTCCCACCCTTCTGATGTAAAGGAATTGATGACTGCTCTGTGGTCTCTCAAAAATCCCACCATCTTGGCTGTCCAACAAAATGTACATTGGTATTTTTCCAAGTAATATAATATATTCACGTTCAAAAAAAGGTTACTTCACACAGTTTTTATGCACCCTCATTGCCGAAGGTTGGACTTTCTTCTTTGTAGCTTTAGCCTGGTTCCAATCTAGATTATATAACAAAATTTGCTGGTGGTTTCGTAATCACAACCAGAAAATTTCTACCAGAATGAGACTGTCATTGTCACTGTTTAAAGGCAGAGCTGCAAGTAAACAGAAAGAAAGACAGACTTGCATTTTTGTAGCACCTTTCACAACCTCAGGACATCCCAAGGTGCTTTTCAGCCAATGAAATACTTTTGAAGTGTGGTCACTGGTGTAATGTAGAAGTTGCGGCAGACAATTTGCGCACAGCAATGTCCTACAAACAGCAATGTAATAATGTTTTATTTAGTGATGTCGGTTGATCGATAAACAAGGACACCGGGGCGGGGGGGACCTCCTGTGTTCTTCTTCAAATAGTGCCACAGGGTCTTTTACTCCACCTGAGAGGGTAGACGGGTCCTCGGTTTAATGTCTCATCCGAAAGTCAGCACCTCTGACAGTGCAGCGCTCCCTCAGCACTGCACTGGAGTGTCAGCCTTGAATTTGTGCTCAACTCCTTGGAGTGGGAGCAATGTCTATTGGACAATACATCAAGGCATTGCAGTATTTAAGCTTAAAGTGTCAGTTGGTAGCACTCTTAGCTCTGACCCAGAAGGTTGTGGGTTCAAACCCTACTCCAGAACTTGAACGCACAATCTAGCATGACATTCCCAGTGCAGTACTGAGTCAGGGGTTGTCTTTAGCTGAGACATTTATCCTGCTCAGATGGGCATTAAAGATCCTGCGGCCCTATATGGAACATAAAACACCATTCCTCCTCCAACCAACATCACCCAAAAAATAAAGAACTGGTCCTGCATTTCATCACAAATAGTGGGAGAGACAATGGCTACACCCAGCCCCGTCAAGGGGGCTTGGATTGTGCTCCCGAAGGGCTCCTCGCAAATGTGTGATAAAAATATAAATCAACTGGGTTTAGCAGCTTCAATTAGTGAGAGACGCAAAGAGGGTGCGAGCCAAGGAGAAAGCTAAAAACCGCAGGTATTAAAGGTCAAGGATATGTTGCTAAATTGCCCCATAATCTGAACTGTACCTGCACTGGTGTCAGCCATGGCTCAGTGGGCAGCACTCTCACCTCTGTATCATGGAGGCTGTGGGTTCAAGTCCCCACGCCAGAGACATGAGCACATAATCTGGGCTGCTACTCCAATGCAGCACTGTTGGAAGGTGCTGTTTTTCAGATGAGAAGTTAAACCCAGGCCCCCTCTGCTTTCTGGTAGACATAAAAGATCCCAAAGCACTATTTCAAAGAAGAGCAGGGGAGTTTGTCCTTGGCCAATATTTATCCCTCAACCAACATTACTGAAACAGATTATCTGGTCATTATCACATTGCTGTTTGTGGGATCTTGCCGTGTGCTAAATAGCTGCCACACTTGCAGCGGACTTCGAAGTAATTCACTCCGGGAGAGGTGGTATATAAACGCAAGTCTTTCTTTAAAATAGTTGACAAACTCCTTACAGAACTAGATTAAAAGATTCGTCGAGGAACTGGCCAGATCTGCCACATCAAGCAGTCACAGCCTACACTTGTGTGCAGAGGGAATTTTCGAGCGTTGGGATTTTGGAACTTCAGTCGGGAGCCACAGGAATGAAGATGACTGGATGATGATTACTGGATTGCACAATAGGGAGTGCTGAAAACCAAAAATAGAAAGAGAACCAAAATGCAAACAGACAGACACCAAAGATTAAATACTTTATCTGGACTGGAAAAACAATGCACAATTAAAAAAAAACTTTAATAACTCAGGATGTGATGTCGTTTTTCTCTGTGGAAACTATGATTATCTGTCCAACCACAAAGAAAAATAAACAACTCGAAACGACTGCGATTCCTTTGAGTCCCACTATCACCAGCTATGATTTTCTTTCCTTTCGAACTCATGCCTCACAGGCAAGTGGGTGAAGATTATCTTTCCGTTCAAACATTGCAATGAGGGAAAGTTAGATAGCAAATGGTGAACAAAGAGTGAGACAGACAATGGATGAACCCCCTCCCCACCAGGGGCCTCGGATTGTGCTCCCGAAGGGCTCCTGCTCCTGTCTGTCACACAAACGTGTGATGAAAATATAAATCAACTGTGGGCTAAGCAGCTTCAATTAGTGAGAGGTGCAAAGAGGGCGTGAGCCAAGGAGAAAGGTAAAAATCGCAGGTATTAAAGGTCAAGAATATGTTGCTAAATTGCCCCAAAATCTGAAATGTACCAAGGGGAGATACCCCTGCTGGTGTCAGCCATGGCTCAGTTGGTAGCACTCTCGCCTCTGAGTCAGAACGGTTGTGGACTCAAGTCCCACCCCAGAGACTTTGAGCACAAAAACAAGGCTGACACTCCAGTGCAGTGCTGAGGGAGTGCTGCACTGTCGGAGATGCCCTCTTTTTGGGTGAGACGTTAAAAGGAGGCCCCGTCTGCCCTCAGAAGAACAGGGGAGTTCTCCCCGGTGTCCTGGCCAATATTTATCCCTCAAACACCATTGCTCAAAACAGATTAGCTGGTCATTATCACATTGTTGTTTGTGGGATCTTGCTGTGCGCAAATTGAATACCACGTTTCCCACACTACAACAGTGACTACACTTCAAAAGTTAATTGGCTGTAAAGCGTCTTGGGGGCGTTCTGAGGTCGTGAAAGGCGCTGTATAAATACAAGTTCTTTCTTTATCTCAGTCACTTTGCGCCCTGTTGCTGTATTCCCGAACACGGGTATCTCCGTGGGTCACATAGGCCTGTACCCAGGAGCCTTGCGGACCACATACAACGTTTAAATCCACCATCCCAGTAATTTGAGTATGTGTGAAGCGACTGAGACTAATGGATCTAGCTGTTCCAATTCATCCACCAGTCAGGTGACAGCACTAAGAACGGCCATTTCCAAACCTCCAGGCCCACAAAGTTATTGAACCGAGTATGGAAGCAGCTCAGTGTAGAAGACAGCCGTGTGGCCTGAACTGAAATGAATGGTTGAGCACTAAAGCCTGTTTATTGACCAGTTAACTCTTTAACTGGAGCTGTTTACACATGTACCGACTGGGCTGGTTTTACTGAGTGCTGATTAAGTATGGCAGTACTGGTAGCTGGGTGTGATTTTGATTGGCTTTTATGAAAGTGGTCTGAATTGGCGGAATGTGGTGTTTTTGAGTGGATTTAAGTAGATTGCACAAGTGAGGGGTCAACAGAGCGAGAAGGCAGGTGAGACAGAGTTGAACTTGGCTTGAACACTGAATGAGGTTTTGAAGTGTAGGTGGCTTGAAGCTACTTCTGTGTCTACTAGTGTGAACCAAAGAGTGGAAACTGTTGCTGTGTAGAACTGTCATGAAGTGGAAACCACAAGCTCTGGGACAACCGCAGGTGCAAGAAGTATTTCCAGGTGGACTTGCTTGGGCTGAGAGTTACTGAGCTTGAGAAACACTTAGAGACAGTCTTCTTAATGAAGCGGGGTGCGGCCTGATTTTGACATTCATCCTGGAACCATGGACAGCAGGAAGAACAGGATGGTGGACCTGCTAATGGGGTTTGAGGAGTTAGATATTGGGTTAAAAAGCTGGACCACTGGGTTAGAATCATCAGGATTACTCCTCCGGCCATGCACTAGGCAGATTAGGGAGAGGTAGATTAGCCATGTTAATAATAATAATAATAATTCAACTTTATTGTCATTGTACAATGCACAAGTACATGAACAACGAAATGTGATCTTGCAAGCTCCCATGAGTCCAGTACAAATAACATTAACATTAAACGTAAATAGCACCGTCCTGGGAGAAGCAAAGCCGCTGCGTCTGTGCGCGCCGCCATTCCATTTCCACCATTCCTCCTGTCCGACAATCTTCAGCCCAACGCCCGGGCCTGCTCACCAGCCACCTCTCCCGGGGCTCCTTCCGTGACCTATCTCACCAACCGCCCCTCCTTGGGGCTCTTTCCGTGACCTTCTGCACCTGGTCTTCCCTGATGGTCACCCCTCCAGGTACTAACCAGGCCTGGCTCTGACTTAGCTTCCAAGTCTTGCCAGTGACCCTGCACAGAAGGGAAGGCTTCAGATTTCTAACATGTTGAGATGAATTTTGAGATCAGGGTGGGAGGGGGAAATTTTAAATCACATTAAGGGGGAGGTAAGAATAAATATAGTGTGGTCTAACCAAGCTTCTATATAACCTCTCTGCTTTTCAATTCTACTCCTCTAGAAATGAACCCCAGTGCTTTGTTTGCACTTTTTGTAGCCTTAACTTACATCACAACTTTTAGTGTTGTGTATTTGTGCTCCTTTGCTCCTCTACCCCATTTAGACTCTTACTTTCCAAGAAGTATGTGGCCTCCTTATTCCTCCTACCAAATTGCACCACCTCATGCTTATCTGTATTGTAATTCATTTGCCAATAACACGCCCATTCTGTAAGTTTATTAATGTCTTCCTGTATTATGTCGCAGTCCTCCTCTGTATTAACTACACCTCCCGATTTGGTGTCATCTGCAAATTTTGAAATTGTACTTCCGATTCCCCAGTCCAAATCGTTCATGTAAATGGTGAACAGCAGTGGTTCTTGTGGAACACCACTTCGCGCTGCCTGCCAGTCGGAGCCCTACTCTCTACCCTACTGCAATTATATCAGGCCTTGGTGAGACAACATCTGGAGTACTGTGTGCAGTTTTGGTCTCGTTACCAAGGAAGGATATACTTTCCTTAGAGGGAAGTACAACGAAGGTTCACCAGACTGATTCCTGGGATGGGGGGGATTGTCCTATGAGGAGAAATTGAGTGAACTAGGCCTATATTCTCTAGAGTTTAGAAGAATGAGAGGTGATCTCATTGAAACATATAAAATTCTTAAGGGGCTTGAAAGGGTAGATGCTGAGAGGATGTTGCCCCTGGCTGGGAAGTCTAGAACTAGGGGTCAAAGTCTCAGAATAAAGGGTCGGCCATATTGGACTGTGATAAGGAGAAATTTCTTCACTGAGGGTTGTGAATCTTTGGAATTCTCCACCCTAGAGGGCTGTGGATGCTCAGTCGTTGAGTATATTCAAGACAGAGATCAACAGATTTTTGGATACTAAGGGAATCAAGGGCTATGGGGATAGTATCTAACGCAGACCTGAAAATTGCAATGGTCACCACTGCCCCCAACAGTTTTCCTACCTTCGCATCACTCACTTTGTTCTTCTTCATTATCCCGAGCCAGATTTGGCCCTTCTTACATCCATGTTGGACATGCATCATGAAGCACTCCTGAATACAATCGAACAACTCCTCCCCATTTTAACCGCAAACTTTTGACTTAATCCAGTCCACCTGAGGACAGTTAATTGCAACTCATACTCCTGCAGAGATGGATTACAAATTTCATGCTCAATTTCTGTACCGTTATTCTGTAAAATACCTCTGACACAGTAACAGATTCCTTATTATTTCTGGCCTCTACTAAGACAGACTCTCAACATCAGTCAGTCAATGAGAACATTCCTTTCTATGGCTGTCATCAGACATTTAATAAGACTATCCCGCCTCGCTTTCCTTCCCCTCTTCTCCATCTCTCCTGAAACATTTATTTGTCAGTCTTGCCCTATCAGAAACCAAGTTTGTCTCAATGCTCCAACAGCAGTTATCGCATAGTAGACCCATGACATGTGGAGTCAGGGGACAAGTGGCAGAATGGATAGCAAGCTGGCTACACAACACAGAACATAAGGAATAGGAGCAGGAGTCAGCCATTCAGCCCTTTGAGCCTGCTCCGCCATTCAATTAAATTATAGCTGATCTTTTACCTCATCAGGTCTGCGTTAGATATTCTCTCAGATTAAGTATCGCTGGCCTCTCCCATAAGCAGACCCCACTTCTCTTGTGATTAGTAGCTAACTTTCCTGCTTAATATCTAGCTACGTGATGGTGTGACCTGGGAATGTAACAGTAAGACTCCCTTACGATATGGACTGCCTATCATCATTCTCTGTACGTGTGTCTCGTGTATGCATTTCTCCAAGCTTTTGAAGGGTGGACTAATTAAATGCAACAGCGACGACACTTCAAAAGTACTTCATTGCCTGTAAAGTGTGTTGGGACGTCCTGAGGTCATGAACGTCGCTATAGAGATGCAAGTCTTTTTTTTAAGTCTTGTTTATGAGTCTAGGAAAAAGAAATTCCCAAAAAGTGGAATATGTAAATGATACAGAATTAATAGGGGAAAACAATCTGGGTCTTTGTTGAAAAAATAAATCAGCCAGCATTCACGCTGCTCACAGAGCAAACTGGTATTCAGGTGGAGCATTAATGTGCTTCCTTTTGCTTAGCTCTGCTGGTAATGTAGACTTGTATAAGGCTTTTTGGGAGTGACTCACCCCGCCCCCCCCACCCACTTCCTCTACCTTGAGACTGCCTGCACCAGACACAATGCCCCTGCTCAGAGGAAGGGCAGCTGATCCCAGGGGGTGGGGTGTGTGGGGGTAACCGGTTTCTCCAAAAGGGCAAGGGATTACCTGGAAAATGATAATATTGCGCTATGGAACCAGTCCGGGGGGTGGGTAATCTCTCCATTTCCCACATGGCCAGTCTACCCCTGGTATTAAGACACTAATGATGGCGCTTGTTCTCGCCTCTTGCTACCTGTGGAGAAGCCCATGGCCTCCAGTCTGTCCCTCGTACTCGAGGATGATGGTGCCAACAATAAAGGGAGCATAGGTCCATGGTGGACGGGTGTGTGAACACTATGCAGGCCGATACGTGATATACATTATCTACCATTTATATAGCACATTTCACGACCTCAGGACACTCCAAAGATTTTTAGTCAATGATGTACTTTTGAAGTATAGTCACTGCTGTAATGTAGGAAATGCAGCAGTCAGTTTGCGCACAGCAAGGTCCCACAAACAACAATGTGATAATGACCAGATAATGTGCTTTAGTGATGTTGGTTGAGGGATAAGTATTGGCCAGGACACCAGGGAGAACTCCCCTGCTCTTTTTCAAAATAGTTCTGTGGGATCTTTTACATCCACCTGAGGGGGCAGATGGGGCCTCGGTTTAACGTCTCATCCGAAAGACGGCACCTCCGACAGTGCAGCACTCCCTCAGCACTGCACTGGAATGTCAGCCTAGATTTTGTGCTCAAGTCTCTGGAGTGGGACTTGAACCCTCGACCTCCTGACTCAGAAGAGAGAGTGCTACCCACTGAGCCGTGCGGACACCATAAGCCTTACACAACCTCGTCCTGTGAAGTGCTTCGGGATGTTTTACTACATTAAAGGCGATATATAAAATGCAAGTTGATGTTGTTGAGCAGGAGAGACACCTACTCACTTAAGGCAACAGCAGTCACTACATCCTGGTGAGTAGCTTTGCTTTTTCCTTTCTTACGCCAGTGTGACCCATGGCTTGGATCAGGCGGGAGTCGCGTCATGGCCATGGCCACTTCACCCAGCCATTTCCCACAGGCAATATTCCACTTCCCCTGCAGTCTGGGGCCTGCTCTCAGCAAGTGCCTCCCCGAGGTGGGTTACTTATCATAGAAAAATAGGAGTAGTAGTAGGCCATTTGGCCCTTCAAGCCTGCTCTGCCATTCAACACGATCATGGCTGATCCTCTATCTCAATACCATATTCCCGCTCTCTCCCCATACCCCTTGATGGCTTTTGTGTCTAGAAATCTATCCAGCTCCTTCTTAAATATATTCAGTGACTGAGCCTCCACAGCCTTCTGTGGTAGAGAATTCCACAGGTTCACCACCCTCTGAGTGAAGAAATTTCTCCTCATATCAGTCCTAAATGTCCTACCCCAAATCTGAGACTGTGACCCCTCATGCCAGGGGAAACATCCTCCCTGCATTTAGTCTGACGAGCCCTGTCAGAATTTTATACATATCGAACCAGCCCGGCCAAGTACATTGGAAAGGACTGATCTCAGTTGGTAGTTCTGAGGGGGTGAAATGGGTGGAACGTGCCTCTTTTGAACCCGTTGCTGTAATGTTGTATTGCGACAGAGGCTGGTGCTGTTCTCGGCTCAAACACGAGAGGTTAGGCACGAGCATTGGGCCTCGTTTTCCTGTAGCCTTGGTGCAGGGCGTCACCTGGTGGCTGACTGATTATCTGGAAACTGTGGGCCAACCTCGCTTCAAAAAACTTGCATTTATAAATGCAGATTGTTGTTGAACCCTGCTGTAGTCCTGCTCTCCGCAATACAATCCAGCTCATTTTTGAATCCCTAACATGTACCCTATTTTATCCTGAAATGTATAATTTATTTTTAAAACAGAAAAAGATATTAAAATTCAGTAATTGCACTTAGAGCAGAAAAGGTTAAGAGATTCAATAGAGATGTTCATAATTATGGAGAGTTTTGATAGAGTAAATAAGGAGAAACTGTTTCCACTGGCAGGAGGGTCGGTAACCAGAGGACACAGATTTAAGATAATTGGCAAAAGAACCAGAGGGGAGATGAGGAGAAATGGTTTTACAGTGAGTTGTGATCTGGAATGCACTGCCTGAAAGGGTGGTGGAAGCAGATTCAATAGTAATTTTCAGAAGGGAATTGGATAAATACTTGAAAAGGAAAGGATTGCAGGGCTATGGCGAAAGTGCAGGGGAGTGGGACTGACTGGAGAGCTGTTCCAAAGAGCTGGCACAGGCACGATGGGCCGAATGGCCTCCTTCTGTGCTGTACGATTCTATGCGTCATCGGTTGGCAGTCAGTTAAGTGCAGGATTTAGACAAAATCCGACAACAACCCAATAAAGAGGTTTGTTTTTGGAGTGACTTCACATCCTTAGGATGAGTTGTTAAACCGAGATCCTGTCTGTTTAGGTGGATGATTTTGTTTTTATTTAAAAAGGGTAAAGGTGGGTTGGTATTCTGGATGGATGAGATTGAATGAGCCGAGAGGCCTCCGTCTCTCTAACTACAAGCAACTATTGAAGAGCCTCTGCAAAATACCAAAATGCTTCTGCATTTGCTCCACAATGTTAATTAAAACAGCAACAGAATGTAAATGACAGAAAATACAGAAGAGAGCATCTTCACTATGCTGGGTTCTGTGATTGAGAATTTTAATTGCATGCTTCCTTTACTCAAATCGGCATGCTACTTTAGAGGTTTTTAAGGAGCTCACCTTAATGATGATTAGAAACTTTTGTCTGGTGGCGTTTCTATTGGAAGTGCTGCACTGCAGCCTCTGTACCAGTTACATAGGGGGACAGTGCCACTTGGTGGCAGGCAATTGTATTGCATCAGAAATTTTGCAGCGATTAAAAGAACATTTCTACAGTGCCTTTAATGTTTAAAAAAAAAGACCCACGTCTCCTCACGAGACGTAATTAGACTGTGCTGGCCCAAAGGAGGAGATATTAGGAAGGCGTGCTTCAAAGCTTGGTCAAAGAGAAGGGTCTTAAAAGAAACAAAGACTTGCATTTATATCGTGCCTTTCATGACATCAGGACGTCCCAAAGCACTTTACAGCCAATGAAGTACTTTTTGAAGTGTAGTCATGTTGTAATGTGGGAAACGCAGCAGCCAAGTTGCACACAGCAAGTCCCACAGACAGCAATGAGATAATGACCAAATAATCTGTTTTTAGTGATGTTGGTTGAGGGATAAATAATGTCCAGGACACTGGGGAGAATTTCCCTGCTCTTCTTCCAAATAGTGTCGTGGAATCTTTTACAGCCTCTTTTGCATCCGATTTCCTTTGCCTCCCACCACTGGAGGCCCTGCCTTCAGCTGTCTAGGGACGAAGCCCTGGAATTTCCTCCGTAAACCTCTCCGCCTCTCTTTCCTGCTTTAAGGCATTCCTTAAAACCTACCTCTTTTACCTGTCCTAATATCTCATGTGGCTTGGTGTCAAATTTTGTCTGATAATGCTCCCGTGAAGCACCTTGGGACATTTTACTACATTAAAAGTGCTATATAAATACAAGTTGTTGTTAAGGAGAAGGGACAGGGGGACTGTTAATGTACTAATGTGACTTGTTATTTTTTTTTCTTCACAGCAAGTTTTTATTTGTACATCCAAACAAAGATCATTTATCACACTATATACAGATATTACATACAGTGTTTATACACATATTACATAGTTTGTACACAAGAAAAATATACATAAAAATGTAAACTTTTGTATACAAAAAATACCTTAAACAAATTAAACAAGGACAATAACAAAAGGTGACTAATTTAATTATTAGCTCGCCCTATCGTTTAAAAACAGAAATACAGTACATTCATTGAGTATAAGAAATTTGAGCCACCTCTTTTGTTTCTCAATGTTGAAGCAGTTTGTAGGACTGTTGTGTTTTTCCACGGGCTGCATTCTTTTTTTTGCCATGAAGTCCCTGATACTCACAAACCAATTGCGGGGCCAGGATGAGAATGATAACAGGAGGCAGGAGGGTGAAATTTAAATCTGGGCACTTTGAGGCAAAAAGCCAGTTATAGTCAGGAGGGGATGGTGGTGGGAGGACTCCTGAATTTCTCAGATACACTTTACGTAGATTTTAGGCATATTTCTATGAAATTAACCATTTTTGACTTTGTGAAAAGTCAACAACTCGGTGTAAAAACTACCCCCCCATCCAAAAACGTAGAGTGCCTAGGGGCTTTGAGTGCTTTAAAAGCTCGTTGCCCTATTGTACGCATAATAAAACAGGCAGGTACAATGCACGAAATAGAGCCTAAAACCACCGATCCCTGCTACCATGAAATCATTTAAAATACGGTTCCTTCGGGGGGAGAGAGCAAGAGAGAGAGAGATAGACAGAGACACACGCAGAAAGAGACCAGCATCACTTTCAGTAGAATATCCCCCCCACCCCATGGGTTTTCTTTTAAACAAAAATTAATTTCAAGTGCTTTAACTTCTACATAATTGAAAGGAAAAGAAACACAAATAAATCTCCCTGGATCTGTGACAGAGGAGGATCTGAAAAAGGTGCCGAGGGGGTGGGGGCTATACCTGGCATGGGGCGTGCTCATCAGTATAACTGCGGTTCAGCGGGTTATACAAAGGCAGCCTAACACTTAGGTTTCCCGAATGGGCTCCTGACATCAGGGGGATAAGGAGGTACTGGGAATCAAAAAGCTGTTGTGATTTTTTTTTAAGAAAGGGACCTGCTCGCTACAAATAGGAGTTTCAAAAAGACTGTTTGACTAGACAATCGTTCGATCTCTTCGCAAGGAAAGCTACTTTCCTGGTGATTCACTTTAGAAAGGTGTGGGTTATAGATAACACCTCTTGTCCAAGCAACACAGCACGCTGCAGCCCACTCAACACGTGTTCTTAAAATAAAACACTCTTATTTTGGAGGTCACTTACAAATTGCATTAAAAAATGGAAACATTTTAACTGGTGTTTTAATTAATATAATAAAGATCTTACTGATGCCTTTGTTGCCTGTCTGGCTTATCTTAAAAACCACATGACCAGCATGAGTCATATCCAACTTCTATTCACAAGCCACCACAACACCAAGTGTTCCACATGGCCATTATTCTACACAATATTAAAGCCTTACAGAAACCGGATTTCAATTCCATGGGTTCAAACGGATGCTCCTGAATGGAAGGACCCAAGTCAGAAAATTGGATTGGGGGCAGGGCTCACATGGCACAAATGGAGGAGAATCATTTGCATACACACACACACAGATGCCAAGGTACTTCACCCAAATGTACTGCAGTCAAGACTGGCAGACGCACAGCAAGATTATAAAAAGTGGGCTCAGGGCCTCCAACTCATTACAATCGTTCTGGGCAGAATGTGAGTTGACTCCAAGAGACAAAAATCTCAGGGCCCGACGAGATATCAGACTAAAAAAAAGTTTAAAATCCCTCTGCAGTTCTACCACACATTGGGGTTAGCAGAGGGTAGGGGCTCAAAAGGGGACAAATGTCAACACAATCCAGGCCGGTCCTCTCACAATGAACTGGTGTTTTTACTAATTAAAAAAACTCCATACACACATCAGTTTGGTTGAATCTGTTGCAAGTTTTAAAAAAAATATTTGCACAGGTTTTATAAAATTCAACTTGCGTTATGGTCACTACATGCCTTTGAATCACAAAAGCACCGTCAGGAAGTGTCACAGAGCTGTATACAAGCATTCCCATACCTGTGACTTACGGAGCAAACAGTACAGCAGCATAGTGCGTGTATATGATGTACAGTGCACGGTTGGGAGAGAGATATACAATAACAACACAGACTACCTGTTCTTCTAACTTGAAGTGCCTACACCTTATCTACAGCTTTTGCCATCCGGGTTAGTAATTTAAAACAAACAAATAGAAGCTGGCATCTTTTGTGCTAATAATTCGGTACTTCACAAAAAAATCCCACAAATCTGCACATCCCTTTGTTTAAAAAAGTCAGCTTCTGTGTTTGTGTATTGTCCCCGCCTACTTCTCACACCATCTTTGAATGCTAGGGAGCCATTTCTGTCCCTCCAAACCACTAAATAGATGGCATTAAAAATATTTCTCTCATTACTAACTCTCCTCCCCACCCATTTTCTTAGAAACCTGAGAACAAAAGTGGAAAGAGGATGTTGGGTGGCTTTATGTTTCTGTTGAACGTACAAGCAAGCATAACCTACAGACCTTCACCCCCTCCCCCCCTTTAAAAAATAAGATTTTATACTTTTTTTTAATATATGAAAATTAAAAATCTGCCAATCGGCATCACTTGTTTCAAACTTTGCAAAGCTCTTAACAAGGATTTCCTTGGGAAATCAATAAATATATAATTAGAGAAAGCAATGGCTGTCCTTCTGTTGATTAAAAGACAATCTAATCTGGGAGGAATGAACAGGTAGTTTATGTACAGAATGATGGGCGCCAAGATTGCTGTCTCCCTATTTTACGTGGGTTATTAAAAGGCTGCATATAATGCGACCACAAATCCCGGCCAGAATGGAGATGATTGGGTAATCCCCCCGTCAACCACCACTGTAAGTGACTGGGATTGATTTTACCCACATAATTTGCATTATGAAATTATCCTCCACTCACTGCATTTTGCTGGAGAAATAATCCTGCTTTTATCGGGAGACTTTGCTGCAGTTTTGATCATGAGTTCTGTTTGCCGTAGTTTGTAGAGACTGTTTAAATAGACTCTGTTTGCTGGAAAATAGACTGTTTGTTGTCAGTCCTGCCTTGTCTCCAACTCATTGACTGACAGTGGTGTCAATACTTACTCCGTTTTTACATATACATTATGATGCCCTTGGGAAGAAAGGGTAGAGTTAGTTTTGGATAAATGATGCTAATCGTGGCCATTGCAACTCTCTGTCTCTGAAGCTTGGCTACAACTAAAAACTGGATGTAATTAACTGGAAATTTATCAACTGATGATCCGCCTTTACCACCACGGTCTGTGTTCATTAGATTCCCCATATCCCAAAGCTGTATGTTACAGAAGTGTCAGAGACAGTCGTCAACTGTGGGCCTACCTATCCATGTTAATCTGGGCCAGCACTTGTTCAGACACTCCAAGGTCAGGCGACCCACAGGGAGAGTAAAGCACTTTCAAAGCAAATGGTGAGTTTGTGACAACAGTAACTTTACACGACAATGAATACTGAACACCCACTGCAAAAATCAGGAGACTTTACAACTGCACACTGATGCCCCTCTCTGTGTTCAGCCACCCATCAAACACTGGCAAAAACAGGATTATTGGAAGCTTTTTTTTTTTTTACTGCCCCTCTGAGTGACTCCAGGTCAGGTTTAGATGCTGGGTAAAACTTTCCGTCACACTGATTAAAAGCTTCTTCAGGTCATGTATAGCGTGGCTGGGATGCTGTTTAAAGCTCCTTAGATTCTGCCCAACTAATGATTTCCACAACTGGCATAGTGGTGGTGGCTTTGTCAGTCTTTGCAGAGCATTAGTGTGACAATCTCACTTTCCACACCAGCCTACCTTGAGGTCTCTCTTAGTTGGGCTGTTATTTCACTTAGACCCCCAAAAGCCATCGTAGATAGGGGACTTTCATCCCATCGACCTGAGCTCTGTCTTAAAGTGAAGGTGAGTATATAAACCTACTGCCGTATCACATTCCAGAGTGGGCACCAATGTTCCCTCTAATTTTTTTTTGGGCCACGTGGCTCCTTGAACAGGCTGCGTGGGCCCTTAAAAATTCCGCACCTGCGTGGTTTTTCTATTTAAAAGCCAGCTCACCGCTGCACAGGCCATTCAGAGCGCTGCACATTGGTGGGCACCCTTATGCCCTTTATCTGACTGAGTCTGATCTCAGGTCTTGAAGGTGAAAGGTTACTGCCTAACCTCCTGCCCCCTTTGTATAGTTCCCTAAAGTCAAAGGTCCTGTGTCGCAAACTTGCTCACAGATTGTGCGATGTGCGTTTGAGATCCTTGTGCTTTGACAAGCAGGCTCTAGATTGTGATTTATAATAAACGTGATCAGAAAAATAAGTTTAGAGGGGACATCGCTCCATAGCAGAGTTCAGCAGTGCTTACCGACGTTACCAGCAGTGCTTACCAAAGATGATGGAAAAAGCTGTTCTTGGTCTACTGAAGACCTGGTTTAAACTTGGTATGGGCCTGACTTCCAATGTACTTCTCCAATGTATGTCCTGGGGTAAAAGATATTCTTGTTAAGCTGTGCAGCTGCGTAGTGATCTG
Organism: Somniosus microcephalus; assembly: GCF_052327205.1. Classification (NCBI taxonomy): domain Eukaryota; kingdom Metazoa; phylum Chordata; class Chondrichthyes; order Squaliformes; family Somniosidae; genus Somniosus; species Somniosus microcephalus. The sequence continues at coordinate 171,669,946 of NC_140990.1, read as the reverse complement.
GAGGTCCCATGCAGCTGGCTCACCAGCTTTTAAATGCAAAAACCACGCATGTGGGGAAATTTGAATGGGCCATGCAGCCTGTTAAAGGGGCCGCGCATCCAAAAAAAATTAAAGGGAACACTGAACCCAGTTCCACCATTTTACTTTGAATGGAATTGAGAATTCCCAACCCAACCAAACATCTTAATGCCTTTGACTTGACCTTCAAACTATCCAAACTGGGCACTGATGAAATCAGTCTCAAGCAGCCATTAACGTACGATTCATTGCTTATAATAAATTTGTTTCACTCTCAAATGGAAATGACTTACTTTATTCTAGGCCTTGCACCTTTGGTGGAACAGATCACCAGTTGCTTAAAACCACCAACCTTCCTCAGCTCTTTCTAACCTTTCGATGCAGAACAATACACCGGCCAAGGCAAGAGTAGGCGTGTTCTACAGGCAAAAGGAAGTTTACAGTGTTACGTGCCCCACCTCAAGTGGTCTCACACAAGACTGCCCAGGGTGATTGGTCCACCTAATGTTCAGCTAGGCTGTACCACAGACAGCTTACAATCTAAGAGATAACACTTATGTTGCCATGTTAGTTTCTTCACTATAAAGAATGCCTGAACGTCATCAATTGAAGACCAATTCTTACTTCACCTGTAATCTCGGTAGAAGACTCAAACCAGAGAGACAGCTAGATACTGCCGTTTATGCCACTAGTGCACAAGACACCATAATAAACCACTCTCAAGATCAATTACTCAAGGTATACACAACCTTCCCTGATGGCGAGATCTCGACTATTTAATACAATATATTCTTTAGAGTATAATATACGGGGAGCATTTGGTTAGAGGCCATCTACCCTTGGTTATTGGGGACATAGGCTTCTACATGGATAGCATTCTGTGCAATCAAGTGCTGCCCAAGAGGCAATCAAAATAATGACCGACTGCAAACTAACTGAATATTCAACAGCTGAAGAAACTAGGTGGAATAGCAAAGGTAAATGCAGAGCACTATTTTAAGCTAAACCACGGTGCCCAGGACAAGGGGTCGGACAGGTAAAAGGCAAACTCAAGACTGCTATCACTCTTATTCACCAAAAGTGGTCAATACCAGGAATGGTCTTCTGGGTAGGGTGGCGTAGGCAAAAGCTCTGGCATCATTTAGACACAGTAATTGGGGTGCTGTAGATTTCTATGGTAGGGTGAGATGGCCCGACCAGCCTCATCCAGACTTATCCTTGTGATCTTGTGTTGCTTTGTAGCTCTTTCAACTCAATAATTCCCTGTAAATCCTATGTGCCAATTCAATGAAAATAGGGTTTTGCAAGGCAGGTGCACATGTTGATGGCAGTTGACAGTTGGGGTGGATTCAGGTATGTTTAGTGATCTGGTTGATTGAGTAAGGGGATGGAGACATTGGGGCTACCAAGCTTCTGCTGGCCCTGCACACTGTTCATGGAAGTAGGAGGGGAAACCAAAGGGACTAAACGAGTCGCTTCTACACGAAGAGAAAACAAAATAGCCCAACAAAACACGACAAAAACATACAGGTGACTAAAGTGGACTCACTTTGGGGTAGTCCAGCCGTTACAAAACCTGGTGAAAAAGATTTTTTAAAATTACAATAATTTCAGTATTAAATACATCTCAATACAGTAATATTTGTTTAAAAAGAAAGGGAAGTAGACCCTGCCCATCCCGCTACTTTGGTATAAATCTGAAGGTAGTAGGATCACTGCTGAAAGCAAAATGTTGCATTGCCACTGTGCTTAAGTTTACAGAAGAACAATGTGTCTGGTGCCCTGTGAGCCCCTCTCATCCCCCCCAAACACAGAGAGCAGTTACCTCTTATATTAAAAACAGAGGACAATTGTGACCACCAGACCAGCCTGCGTGTATTGCACATTCCAAGTAAATCTCTCGCGTGCACAAGTGACAGCAGAGATTTTGGGGGGGGTGCGTTTATCCCAAGACAGCTGCAACTTGGCTCAAAGCTCCCAAAAGACATGCAGCTTCCCCCTCATTTTGCAAACAGCTTCCAATGTGACCAGACCTGTATTGGTGAGTACTGAACAATAAGTACTTGTGTTACACACGTACATATATGGCAGATGCCCAAACTGTTAATGTTGGCATCAGCTCATTGGTATTAATGGTTTCTGCACAGCTCACTACCCTAGGTAGACACGCGATAGCCATAGATACATTCCAGTTAAGCCAGACAACACTAGTAACTGGTTCTTTCCTGGCCAAGAGACTCGCTAATTAACAGTAATGACTGTAAGGGAGGGCCATGTAACACAGTGACTGCACCCAGTGTCAGGTAATGTATTGTGCAAATATTATTAAAAAAATACCCTTACTGTTAACCAGTATGCCTTATTGACACTATCGCTTATCTGGATCAAGGCTTAGTGAACAGCCACTGTGGATTAACTCCCAGACTCTAAATCCAGTTCATTTATCAGAACTGATGGCCTATTCAGTGGATCAAGTGCGAGCAGGGAAAGAAAAGGGAAATGATTTTTTTAAATTTTTTTTTTTTACACTAAGTAGGACATTTCCAGAATCAATTCAGATCAATCTCCTTCGGACTCTTGATCCAAAATGGTTTGGAGACTCACGCTGCGCGATGCAAAACAAGTTAATTGGGATCCCTTTTCACTGCAAGTGCTCCATTTCTTTAGTGCTATATCTGTAAATGTTGCATTAAAAAAACCCAAAGCTACAGTGCAGCAAAAGTCCCCAACTTAAAGAATATTAAGATGGCAATTCAAATGTGTGTTGATTTTTTAAGTAAAATGATGAAGATTAAGACAGGGCATCTCTTTCCTGTTGATCTACTGTGTGAGGTGCATCCAAAATACATTCTGAGCTATCCTAGAAATCCAGATTAAATTGGCATGGAGTAATTTAAGATCCCAGTTCATTCAAGGATAATCCGTGGACATGGTGAGAAATGGCACAGGCCAAGCAGAGCTATTTAATCTATTTACTTTAAGAGCTGCTTCTCTGATAATTAGCTGGAACAGTGGCATTCACTGACCAAGGCCTTTGTGATGGTCCTTGGTCCAAGACTTTGTGCAGACAATTGATAATCCCACAACAGGCCGCACATCACTGGCCCCCAAAGCACTACTCCCATCTGCTCCATAGCAATGGTCGTCAATGAAGTCAAGAAGGGCGATTTAAAAATAAAATTTAAGACCACACTAATTCAGTAGCCGCATGGCGATCTACCCAAAGAATCTGGCGTTCAACGATGGCCATAACCTACGGCATTGCACAGAAGTTTCCAAAGATAACCCTTACCCAAACACTTGCTCTCACCTTCACCCTGCAGCAATCTATCCAAACTAATACAACTGTACCACAAACAGAGAAGACAGTGTCAGTCACCAAAACCACACCATGCCCAATTGGAATATATTAGTATTCCATCATTTTCAACAGCAGCCAGTGCTGGGATTAATGATTTAAACATTACTGGCCACTTAACATTTCACTTGAACTTTGAGGAGAGGAAATGTGTCTCAAAAAAATACATCTTTTGGTAAACTAAGAGTAGCTAAGTCAATGGGCTAGAACAAATTATGACAGGGACGATAGGCCAGGGGTGGAGGGATTTGTGCAGCCAAGGGTCCAGGGATGGAGGGATTTGTGCAGCCAAGGGTCCAGGGATGGAGGGATTTGTGCAGCCAAGGGTCAGGGTGGAGGGATTTGTGCAGCCAAGGGTCCAGGGATGGAGGGATTTGTGCAGCCAAGGGTCCAGGGATGGAGGGATTTGTGCAGCCAAGAGTCCAGGGATGGAGGAATTTGTGCAGCCAAGAGTCCAGGGATGGAGGGATTTGTGCAGCCAAGGGTCCAGGGATGGAGGGATTTGTGCAGCCAAGAGTCCAGGGATGGAGGGATTTGTGCAGCCAAGGGTCCAGGGATGGAGGGATTTGTGCAGCCAAGGGTCCAGGGATGGAGGGATTTGTGCAGCCAAGGGTCCAGGGATGGAGGGATTTGTGCAGCCAAGGGTCCAGGGATGGAGGGATTTGTGCAGCCAAGGGTCCAGGGATGGAGGGATTTGTGCAGCCAAGAGTCCAGGGATGGAGGGATTTGTGCAGCCAAGGGTCCAGGGATGGAGGGGTTTGTGCAGCCAAGGGTCCAGGGATGGAGGGATTTGTGCAGCCAAGGGTCCAGGGATGGAGGGGTTTGTGCAGCCAAGGGTCCAGGGATGGAGGGATTTGTGCAGCCAAGGGTCCAGGGATGGAGGGATTTGTGCAGCCAAGGGTCCAGGGGTGGAGGGATTTGTGCAGCCAAGAGTCCAGGGATGGAGGGATTTGTGCAGCCAAGGGTCAGGGTGGAGGGATTTGCACATCACATAGTCCGGGATCAAGGGATACACACACCAGGGGTGCGGGGTGGAAGCTTGTGAGTTGCTTTATTTTTCAGTCAACATAGCTGAAAAGGATTCCTGTGAAATGCTGGATCTGTTATCGTTTTGTGGATCATTACCTGAAGGTTGCCTCCCCTGTCACCAAATGCACAGGACTAGCACAGCACATGCTATCCTCAGCATCAGGTCAGGCAGGAGCTTCAGGTCTGCAACAAACCACAATGCAAACCAGGTTGCACTGGCCCCCGTTCTGCAGGTCAGCTGACAAATGAAATCCAATACCCTGCTCCCTTGAGTTTCAAACATGATTCTCTTTTGCACCATCCCCTCTTTCAAAAGTCTAAGGCCACTCACTCTAGACGGCCAGCAGAAAGTCCCGTAATCTCCTGATCCTATAAAGCAACAAGGCTAGCTGGACAGAGCTACTCCCCAATGACCAAATGGTGGAGATCTACTCCCTTCAATGCAAATCTGACACAATGCATTATTAAAATAGATATCACTCTATTTAAACCACCAACACACAATATTGAAGCACTTCATTATGGCAATTAAGTAAACTACCAATATATAATTAGATCTTATATTCCATGATGAGAGGACATCAGGTTTACCAAGCACTGGGTGTTCAAATTAAAATGGAATATTGGGAGTGCATGATTTTTTTTTTTTTTTTTTTAAAGTGGGGGGTGTATGTATAGTATACTGTGATAGCCCTTCCACAAGACATGACTGCTATGGGTCTGCTCTGCACTTAATGTGCAACAAGCTCATCTTTTATTTAAAAAAATGATATCAGTCTTAACTTGGAATCCTATGCACCTTCTTCGAGATAGACCAGGGGGATGGTTCTTCATCTTGAACTCTGGCTGTTCCTCGTCTCGGCAAGCAAAGTTTCATAGAAACTTTTGTCCTGTCTTACAATAACTTAAAAGGTGAAAATTGTGAGAAATTATGGGGGACGCAGGAAATTTACAAGGGTATGGCGCTTTGGAACTGGGCGGTGCAGTAACAGCCGAGTGTCTGACGGGGGCGCTGCAGAGATTAGGGTGAAGGTACTGCAGTTTGTAAAGTGATTGAGAGATGCAAATAGATGCACTGTGTGTATTATGTACAATATATATTTGTGTGTGTGTGCGCATTGCGTGATTAAGTTAAAATGTTAAAATTGGGGTAACCTCATTGAAGCATATTATTTAAAAACTCTACAGGAGGCACAAGAGTGTAGCCCGTTGGATATATTTTTATACACATTCAGACCTTTTCTGTCATAAATAAAGTTCTTTCTCTAAAAAAATTGAACATATTTGGCATTATAAGACACTGGATGCATTGCAGTAGACACGGTGGGTGGCACACTTGAGCTGCCTTTATATTGCGCCACACGCGTGCCAGCTTGTTTTTGCAGGTCTTGGGGCAATACAATAAACAGCTAAACTCTAGGAGCCAAGGATAAGCAGTCCCAGACCGCACGTGAACTAGCCATTATGAGTGTCGGGTGTCAAAAGTGCTAGACCAGTTTGAGAGCGAATCTGGATCCCGCGTGCTTAAGGCGCTTTGATGCAGATTATGTTCCAATGGCATCTCGAGACCCCTGCTTTACAAGGGTCCCAAGAGTACCTGTCAGAGTCAGCGGGAAAAATACATGCCCTCCCCTTCCTGCCAGGCCTAGAAAAGGCCTCACAATCTCCCTGCTGCCCCAATCACCAATAATAAAAATGAAGGGAGACTCTCCTCTCCCCTCCATTCCCCCGCACCCCCACCCCCACCCCCAGCTAATTAAAATGGAACAAAAGCTTCAGCGATCAATTTGTAACCGAGTGACTGTGTAAGCCTAAGACTTGCGATTTAGCCGAGCGCAACTGCTTCTGCCGAATTCGGCAGTGCCTCTTGTGGAAGTAGGTTCAAAGCGGAGGCCAAAGGGATTGATGTTGTTACTACTCAGGTGCTGGTCACTCGATAAACATATTCTGTGCACCACTGCTGGTGTTATGGGCAGGGATAGTGGCCCAGGATTGAAGGGAAGAGAAGGCAGAGGAAGGGTAGGGGGGAAAAAAAAGGTGCGATGCTCAGGTAGGCGGGCAAAATATCTCTTAATCATGGCTTTGAACCTAGGAGTTGGAGCCTGTGTAAATATTACATTTTTAAAACGTGCCCTGAAGTGTCCTTGCAGTCTGAAATGATTTCCTTGTTAGTAGTCCACGCACAGAAGACTTTAGACCGAGTTTTAGGATTGTATTTTAGCAAATAAATGACAAGTTAGTTCTGTCACCTTGCTCAAGAATCTCACAGCAACTTTGGGTCATGTATGCGCAGAGACTGTGGGCACCTGATCCAGAATCTATATTGTGTCTTGTGTGTATGTTTTTTATATAAAAAGCCTCAATGAGCCAAACATCTACCTTTGAGTTTGATATTTAACAGTGCGCCATTAATGGTTTTATAGATAAGTAAAGTCGTCATAAAATGTACTAATGTATTTACATAAAAAATATACTCAAACTGAATGTATTACGCTCTTTTAGCCCTGAAAAGGAAGGGGGCAAAGTGTCACCAATCCCCCTTTTCAAAAAGCACACAAGGCCCTGGCATGGTGGAAAGGAAGTCACCTGAACTCATAGCGGCTGCTTGACGAAGTACCCGGGTGAGCAACGGCGATGTCCAATAAAAGGTTGGCAGAGGATCAGGTCTGCCCGCCAACTTTGCCGCGGTTTGGCTGCCGATTCACTTTAAAAAGCTGATCGCGACAGCGATGCCAGTGATGGAGGGGGTTTTACAAATGTCGGGGTGGGGAGAGCAGGGTGCAAGAAAATCCGACTAGAAAAACCCGCCAAAACGAGTTACCGGGTGTACAAAGTGACTTGGATCTGTCGTTCAAAAACAAATTAGAACAGAATCATTACAAAAGGCAGGTCAAATCTTTATCTTTTGGAGGCAGGAAGCGAATGAGCGGGGTGAGGAGAGAAAAATTTAACAATAATGAGCAAAAATAAAGGGGAAGGCAATCACTGGCATCTCTGCCTGGTTACGAGTTACTTTCTCCCAAAGCCTGCTTCCTGAGCTGTTTTCCCCCTCCACCCTTACACGCGAAGGTTTAAAAAAAACTAGATGATGCCCTTTAAACCTCAAGATACTGTAGAAAAATCAGGGGAGCATCTCGACTCTCGCTTGCAAGCCAAGAAACAGGTGGCCTCTTCGTACAGTAATCCGCGCAGACTCATGGCGGAGTGCTAAACGGAGCTGTGACATTGTTCGTGCTCGCGGCGGCAGCGGATGCGGTTACAGAGAAGCCCGTGGGGGGCGCGATGGAGCTGTGGGTCGGCTGAACGTCCTTGGGGATGCCGCTGTGGGAGGTCAGCTGGGAGCCGAAGGCGGCGCTGAACTGGGGGAGCTGCTGCTTGGCGGGGTTGGAGGTCGGTAGGTCGGGGGGTGAGGAGGGTCCCAGGGCGGCGACACTGCCGCTGAAGCCAGCCTGGGTCAGGCCCGGGAGGAGGACGGCGCTGCCGGGCGTGGCAGTGGAGAAGGCTGTGTGGGTGGAGGGCGAGTGAGGTGTGGACAGAGGGGTGGAGAGGGAGGTGGAGAGCAGGTGGCCCTCAGGCCCGGATGAGATCAGGCCACTGAAGGCGGCCGGGTCGCTCAGGCTGATGGTGCCCCATTGGGGCCGGGGGTTGACCAACTGGGCTGGCAGGATGTGGGCAGGCAGCAACGTCACTTCCGGGGGGAAGGGGGCGGCCAAGCTGTCCCCGGGGTAGGGTGGGGGGTGGGGCGGGGGGGTGACGTTGTCGCTGTAGGGCGACGGGACGTGCTCGCTGCTGTACGGGGATGAGCGTGAGTGCTCGCTGCCGTAGTGTGGTCGGGGCGAGATCAGGTCCTCGGCTTTGCCCAGCAGGTGGGTCCTGGGTGAGGTGCGGCTGACGTCACCCCGGAGGCTGTGGAAATGGGACGGGTAGGCCCGCTCCCCGAGCCCGCTCTGGTTTGCCAGGCCCACGGCCGAAGGGGAAGGGTAGGTGCCCTGAGCCTGACTCCCCAGGGAGCCAGCCGGGCTGGACAGTGCCGACGGGTGATGGAGGAGGTTCTCGTCCAGCTCCAGGCTGGAGAAGTTCTCTGTGGAGATGCGCCCGTTGAGGAGGTCTCCCAGTTCGTTGTTGACCGCTCTGCTGAGGGCTGGGATTCCTGCGGCGGCAGCGACAAACACGCCCATCCCTCTGCCCGACAGCTCCTGGTCGCCATCGCCATCCGTGTGCGCCAGCTCACCGATGGAACTCAGACACTCCAGTGAGGCGGCGTACGATGTCACCGCCTCCAGCGCCCGCTCCAGCTCCTCCGCTTCCTCCGTCGTTGGCAGGAGCTCACCATTTTTACCTAGAGGAGGGCGGCAAGAGCAAAAGGGCATCACTTTACTGCAGAAAAGTTTTTCCGCACACAGAACGTTAATAAGAGATTTCCTTTGCAAATCCAACATGCCGTTGTGTGGAGTTACTGGGTTACAGATTCTCCTGTGATTCCTCACATTGGTGAGACTCCACTCTTTCTCTTAAATTAATCCTGTACCCAGTGTTATACAGTGACAGACCTGTACCCACCAGTACTGTACCCCAGTGTTATACAGTGACAGGCCTGTACCCACCAGTACTGTACCCCAGTGTTATACAGTGACAGACCTGTACCCACCAGTACTGTACCCGTGTTATACAGTGACAGACCTGTACCCACCAGTACTGTACCCCAGCGTTATACAGGGACAGACTGGCTGGTCTGCCCTCCGCCACAATCATGTTAACCTCAGCTCATTCAAAACGCTGCTGCCCTTTTGCTACCTCACATCAAGTCCTGCTCACCCATCACCCCTGTGCTCGCTGACCTACATTGGCTCCCAGTCTCTAACACCGCGCAATTTAAAATGTTCTCATCCTTGTGCCCAAATCCCTTCATGGTTTTGCGCTCCCTACCTCTGTAACCTCCGCCAGCCTGACAACTCTGCCATCTAGAACCTCCCTTAAACCCCATCCACCTTTGCACCTCTTCCTCCGTGTACAAGAACCTCTTTAAAACGAACCGCTACAATCAAGCTGGGTCTCCCCTCCTGATATTTCCTCTTTGGTTTTGTGACTCTCTTGATCATGAGGCCTGGGCGATTTTAACTCCGGGACCCTCATTTACATGCCCCGACGCTGACCCCTAAACAGATGATCTGTTCAATATTTCATTGCTGCGCACAAATTGGCTTCTGCGTTTCCTACAATTACAAGTGACTGCACTTCAAATAGAAGTATTTAATTGACTGTAAAGCGCTTTGGGACGTCCGGAGGCCATGAAAGGCACTAGATAAATGCACGTCTGTCTTTCTTTTTTTAATCTCATTGTGGTTTGAGGGATCTTGCTGTGCGCAAATTGGCTGGTCAGTTTTTTCTCTTTCCCCCCACTTTTGTTCTCCTGACCACTGCTGACGGGAATGATGTCAGGGCTGACGGGCGAGTCCAAATTGGTGGTGGAGAGGGGGACAGGTCGCCGACCCACAGAAACGCCCCCCCCCGGTAAGGTAAGTAAGGATTTGGAGGGGTGGGGGTCAGCAAGTCTGTGATTGGGCTGGGGGAAGCATGGGCCAGATAAGGCCCAAGGCATCCTTGTGGGGCCAGGAGAAGCAGGAGTGCCCTTCCTGGCCCACGAGGAACCTCAAAAAAGATTATCTTCTGCACTTGTCCATGATATTTTAATGATCTACGTACATGGACCTCTAAGTCTCTTTGGATCTCCACTTTTTTGAGCATTTCACCATTTAGAAAGTACTCTGCTCTATCCTTTTTAGGTGCAAAGTGGATGACCTCATGCTTGCCTACACTGAAATCCATTTGCCACAGTTTTGTCCATTCACTTCCCCCTCGCAGTTCTCCACTGAAGACAACATCAAGCGCAGACTTCCATATTTAACAGATAGTTAAACTCAGAGACGTTTCTTATTTACTGCTGCACTTTAAGTTCTCTTTTTTAGGAATCCGCCTCCTCCCTCCCCCACTCTTCAACCGAGAGAGAGAGACTTGCATTTCTATAGCACCTTTCATGACCTCAGGACGTCCCAACCGCTTTACAGCCAACAAAGTACTTTTGAAGTGTAGTCACTGTTGTAATGTAGGAAATGCGGCAGCCAATTTGCACACAGCAAGCTCCCATAAGCAGCAATAAGATAAATAACCAGATAATCTGTTTTAGTGAGGGATAAATATTGGCCAGGACACCAGGGAAATAGTGCCTTGGCATCTTTCACATCCACCTGAGAAGCACTTTCGTTGGAATATCACCTTCAAAGAGGTCAAAGTCCTGCAAGTCGTCAGGCAATCGTTGAAGAACCTCTGCCAACTCCTCTTGATTTAGTTCCAGATCATTTGGCATATCGGTGATCTCATTGGTGATGTCATCAGGGATTTCATCAGCACTGAGTTCTGGAGTCGAAGAATGCCTGTAATCAAAGAGGGCAGGGGTTAGAGGTCAATTTAGGTAGTGTGGAGTCCTGGGTAAACATGATCTCCTGAAGGGATGAACAAACTTGATGGAACAGACGCTCAAGTTCAAAAGAAGTGGTAACAGAAGAAAATGGGATTCAAAAATCACTCCAGTATATATCTAACTGCTTCTGACCTTTAAGCACCTCTATGAGGTTCGTGTTATAGGCCTCAGTGCTGTAAGGAAAATGTCGCATTATCGACCATAGCCCACTCCCTTCGCCCCACCATTGGCGACCGTGCTTTCAGCCGTCTATGTCCTATCCTCTGGAATTCCCTCCTTAAACCTCTCCGCCGCTCTCCCCTCCTTTAAGACGTTCATTAAAACCTACCTCTTTGATCAAGCTTTTGGTCACCTGTCCCAGTATCTTATGTGGCTCGGTGTCAGATTTTGTCTGAATACGCCCCTTGGGATGTTTTTCTATGTTAAAGGTGCTCCACAAGCGTGTAATCAGACAAATCAACTTCCACATAAATGAATACTCTGCCACCCAACAGGGAAAACCTCCCAAACTCTATCCCATCAAAGAATTTATACCATCTCAGGGCAATTTTGAACAGTTACTCTTCCTTATTCACCATATGAAAAAGAGCTTCAACCATAGGGCACCTTACCAAATAAAAGGAAGATCTTGCACTTATATAGAGCCTTTCACGACCTCAAGACGTTCCAAAGTGCATTACAGCCAATGAAGTACTTTTTAGAAGTGCAGTCACTGTTGTATTGTAGGAAATGCTGCAGCCAATTTGTGCACAGCAAGCTCCCACAACCAGCAATATGATAAATGACCAGGTAATCTGTCTTAGTGATGATGGTGAGGGAGAAATAGTGGCCGGGATGTGAAGGAATAAGCCATATTCAGAAAAAGACACCATTCTACGAAAGAACTCTAGCCTTATTAAAACAGGACAAGCTGGGTTTGGGAATCTGGAAGCCTCAACAATCTAAAGCTGTAAACAGCATACAGGCTATTGAGATAAGGTAAGTTGTTGGCACTGAATCAATAACCTTACTGAAACAGGAGGTTGGAAGTTCCTGAAGTCTGAAGCTTTGGAAAGAACACAATGGTACACCCTGTTAAGGTGTTCTAAATTACACTTTGGAAAGAAACACATAAAATTAAGAAACACATGCCTTCGTAAAAATGACATCAAATGAAACACAGGAGACACGATTCTGTGTTGCAACCAGCTGAGGTAACTAAGAATTGCATAGATCACCCTGGTTGAGGTGTTTTAATTTACACATCGTAAAAAGACACAAACAGAAGACCTTGGTAAGAATGACATCAAATAGATGCACCTGCTGTTACACCGTTTTTTATGATAAGCTTCGAACACCTAAAGTAGAGACACGATTCTTAATGCTACCAGCTGAGGTGACTGTAAGAATAGCAGGGGTCAGCAGAAAAATGACTAGAGATAATTAGCTTACATCAGCAGAAAACTTCAAAGGAAATACCACTGAGAAAGGATATAAATATTGAACTTTCATATGGGATGATAGATTCGCTGTAAAGGGGCAAAGCGTTTCTCAGGCTTCAGAGGCAGGCTCTAAGTCTACAACTCTTTGTGTCTCGGGGATCACCGGTACTGTATTTGATTTTGGTGGATATTCTGAATAAGACTAAGGACTGTAAAAATGTAGCGAAGTTAAGATCTGATAATAAGAATTGTAAGCTCTCTCTTTTTGGAACTGTTAATGTTGCAATTGAAACACCTACTGTAATTACATGTTGGTTCTTTAATAAATCTATATATTTTTAGAATTGTTTCACATAAGACTTCTGTATCAAACTCACGAACTCAATCTCTGTACGCTCTTTGGTGAGGAGTTGCAGAATTCTGGGGGAGTTATCCGGACCCTCATAATATCCGGAACGTTACAGTCTAGCTAAACATATTAAAAGTGCTATCTGGAGGACGGCAACATCTTCAGGTTGTTCCTTTCCTTTAGGGAGAGATAGTCTGGACCTTTAGACCCAATTAAGCGTCTTTAGGATTCGGCTACCTCAAACTTTAGTTGAAAGTGAACGTCTGGGGAATACGCCTGATCCGGAGTAGCCCTAAAGGGGCTAGGACTAGTAATTATCCCTTCAGGGACACCAGGGAGAACTCGCCTGCTCTTCAAAACAGTGTTGTGGGATCTTTTACATCCATCTGAAAGGGCAGACGGTACCGCGGTTTAACGTCTCATCCAAAAGATGGCACCTCTGACAGTGCAGCACTCACTCAGCACTGCACTGGTGTGTCAGCCTAGATTATGTGCTGAAGTCTCTGGAGCTGGACTTGAACCCACAACCTACTGACTCAAGAGACGAGAGTGCTATCCACTGAGCCACAGCTAACACCCAAATGGTAAATGGCCATTTCAGTGGTGTACCAGAACAGAGAGACAAGGAGGTCCCAGGTTCAATTTCTGAGTTAGTTGATTCCTGCAAGGGCACGTCAATCGACCTAGATTCCCAGTCCTGATAGGTACCCACTGACTCCTTAGCGATGGTGCCTTCAACAGCCAATCAACCTAACAACACAAGATTCACCACTTGGGTAAGGTACCAGAAGGTTATCAACACCCGTGAAATCATCTCAACAACAGCTAGCACCTTCAGTCGTGGCAGAGAGCAAAAAATGGGAGGGCTGGGGAACAATTCAACATCTGATTTCTGAAGTGCAGAATAAATTGTAGACAATGAGAGACAGTGGAATACCTCCTATAACTCACTGAGAAACTAGAGAGACCCTTGTGTGGGTCATAGACTAAAGCCACAATTCCCAGCAGTACAATTAGTTTATATCATTTTTTAAATAAATGTTATTTTCCCCAAAAGGAACAATAGCGAGAAGGTGCAAACCACCGTTGCTCTCTTGCACTTTCTGCAGGAAATCAGCCAGCCATATTGTTTGTGCTTACCTAACATGTGAGGCCGAAACTGACACACCAAGACTGGCAGGCATTGATAGGTTGCCCTGGGGCACTGCTGGAGGAATGGGTTTCTGAGGCCTCCGCGGGCCTCTCCGCCGCTTCTTCTTGTGTTTTTTGGTAAGTGCTGGAGGCTTGGTTTTCTTCCTGGGTTTCCTCTGTTGCTGGACTTTCCGGTTACTGTCCCCGCGCAAGAAGTTATCCTGAAACAAAACAGAGCCGTGAAATAAGCCTGGAAAGGAGACCGTGCAAAAAAACACTCAGCACACAGAAGGTGGGCCTGCATAGGTCACTTCTTGCTCTCAAAGAGAAGGCGAGCCAGAGGGGGAGGGGCGAGCCAGAGAGAGGGCGTGCCGGAGAGGGGCGAGGGCGTGCCGGAGAGGGGCGAGCCGGGGAGGGGGAGAGCCGGAGAGGGCGAGCCGGGGAGGGGGGAGAGCCGGGGGAGGGGGAGGTGCCTGAGAGGGGGAGGGGGGTGCCGGAGAGGGCGAGGGCAAGAGAGAGGCAGATAAAGAGCGAGACAGATAGAGAGGGAGAGATATAGAGAGCGAAACAGAGAGCGAGAGAGAAACAGAGAGACAGAGCGTGTGCCTCTATAAAGGAAGCAGCAATGGTTTGGAAGTGTGCAGGTACCTAGGAGTAGTCTCCAGTGAGAAAGATCTGCGTGCAGTGCTGACTGCAACAGCCTAGGTTACAGCAAGCAATGCTTCTACAGCAGGGTGACGTTGTAGCACGAAGCCTTTACATTTTTTGCCCTATTTTGTAATAAACCGTGGTAAAAATTAATTAGTAGTACTGCATATGACTGGTAACCCAATGGGAACGTATATAATGTCTCAGCTCAGAAACGTCTCAAAGTGCTTCATTCAATTAATTACTTTGAAACACAGTGACTGATATTTAGACAAATGCAGCAGCAATTTTGTGCATAATAAGATTCCACAAACATCAAAGAGTTGAATGACCATTTTTTTGGGGTGCAGGGAGTATAGTTTGTGGGAGCAATGTTGGCCATGAGGACCGCTACTCTTCAATTACAGTAAGCGGGTTTTCAATGTCCACCCAAACCACCTGAACAGGTAGATGGGGGACTCGGCTGAACATCTGGTCAAAGATGGCACTTTGGACAATGAAATGCTCCCTTGTAACTGCGCTGGAATGCCAGCCCATGTTCATGTTTGTGTGTTAAGCCGACACCAACAGTGAAGAGGACATTTTGTTGTTGATGTCACCACTGTGTCCATTTCGGTGAAGTGTCTTTCTCTTTTAAGTTTCACTATACAGGTTGACTATCCCTTATCCGAAAACCTTGGGACCAGCTGTGTTTCGGTTTTTGGAAATTTTCGGATTTCAGAAGGTATTATTTCAGACTGGGAAACTCTGAACATTAAATTAATTTGGTCATTAGTATTTGTATTTAATATAAATTTTAAAAGTTCAGGCTACCTCTTGCGACTGTTCCGTGTCTCATTCCTCTTCCTGCTTCTCTGTGCTGCCGCTCCCAGTCTGTTTACAGCTGCCCCTGCTCCGTATCTGAATTCCTTTACTTAGCGGGGGTCTGGGGCTCAACTGCCGCCGCCAGTTGTGGGAAAGCTGGATATCGGCTGACTCCTACGCTAAGCTGGCCCGCAAATCAGGTCGCCGGGGGGGGGGGGGGGGGGGGGAAGAAAAGAATATCGGACGGGCCGCTGCAGTTATCGGACAGGCTGCTGTATTGTTGGGTTCACTCTCCCGGTACCTCCTTCACACTGCCCGGCTCAGCCTGCAATCTCCTACCCAGGAGGGAACTCTGTGACCCTCTGCCCTGCTCACAGGGAAAGGCAGAGCTCCCTCAGTCACACTTAACATCGAGAGCGAAGGCCGGCGTGTCGACAATCTGCAGGAATTCTTGTTCTGGGCCCCGGAGGACCACTCCTGTCATGTTTTGCGCCACTCAGGTCATGTCGTGCGCACGACTTACGCTGAACGAAAAAACTTTCGGTTTTCGGAAGTTCAGATAAAGGATAGTCTACTTGTATATAAAACCATTCAGGACCAGATGTATTGCAGAATCAGAAAACTGCTGACCATAGTGATTTCTTATGGCTCAGTGGCACCACTAGCAGTAATCTATTGGCACTGCTAGTCCAAGCAATTCAGCACCATCCAAACTATGTGAACTGGGCGACACAGTGGGATAAAAGCTTTTAATACATCTCTGTGACCAAGTCTTGAATCCAGCCCAGATTGGCGAGATGTCTGCCCCCTCTGACAGCTATCAGGGCTCTCGGCAAAATCAGTTTGCGCAGTCTAGGAGCACATCCATAGAATAAAACAGCCTGCCTCATTCCGCAGTGTCACACTGATGTAGTAATGGACGCTTCTCTGACATTAGGAACAGTGGTCAGCGTTGAAATGGTGCACCTAATAGAGACTGCACCTGATCTGGGGCTATTCAATGCAGCAGTATACAGGCAACTTTACTCTGCACTTGCCATTACACCAGAAGATTCATAGATGTTTATAGCACAGAAGTGTCTGTACCACTTCTTTGCTGGAGCAAGTCAAAACTACTCCCACGGCCCTGCGTTTTCCCCATAGCCCCCGTATCATCTGTTTACCTCCTTCCTTTAAACGATGCAACAGTCTCTGCCTCAACTACTCCCTGTGGCAATGCAGTCCATGCAGTTCCCAATCTCTGGAATCATTCTGACCTGGGAACGCTCGACAGTGACACCAAGTGCAAAAAGTATGGAGGTTTCTAGATCTCCAGAATAGACCTTAATAACCACAGGTTCACCGCAAAAGATTTTTAAAAATCCCCCACACGTTTTTCAAGATATTTACCATTTTCTTTGCATGTTCTTCGCACAGTGGCGTCTGGTGTGTGATGTCAAACACTGGAATGGAACACTGCTGCCCATCTGCGAACTTGGCTGTGCAGCTCGAGAACAGCTGCTGCGAGCGATTCAACAGGATGTCTGAATTGTGCAAGGTCAAGGAGTCATCGTCAGCCTTGGACTGAAATAAGCTGAATACCTGTTTAATAAGGCAATGCAACTCTTGTGATTCAGTGACTGTTTAATATCAGGCCCCACGGTAAACAAGCCTTTATAAAGGGGGTAATCTATCAGAGAAATTAGTCCCAAAAGAGGTCATTTAATGGCAGCACCGTGAAGTAACCATGTTGAGGCTGTGCTGATTCACAAGATTCTCCACTGTCCTCTGGATGTTCTATTTGGCGCCTTCAAAGCACATTATGGAGGGGGTGGCAATAGGAACAGAATGTTCTCTGGTTGAGAGTGCACAATGTAGTTCGCTGCCTGAAGTCAAAAACAGGGAGGTTGGTCCAAAATGGCTATTATAGCCCCATTCCACTGCAACATAAGAAAGAGAGCAGGGAGTGGTAAATCACTCAATGAGATCATGGCTGATCTGTATCCTAACTCCATCCATCCATCTTGGCTCCATATCCCTTTATACCCTTATATACCTAGCGATCTCAGATTTAAAATTAGTAATTGAGCTAGGACCGAAGAACATAAGAATTAGGAGCAGAAGTAGGCCATACAGCCCCTTGAGCCTGCTCCGCCATTCAGTAAGATCATGCCGATCTTCAACCTCAAGCCCACTTTCCCGCCCGATCTCCATATCGCTTGATTCCCCAGGAGTCCAAAAATCTATCGATCTCAGCCTTGAATATACTCTACGATTCAGCATTCACAACCCTTTGGGGTTGAGAATTCCAAAGATTCACAACCCTCTCAGTGAAGAAATTCCTCCTCATCTCAGTCTTAAATGGCCGACCCCTTATCCTGAGACTATGCCCCCTAGTTCTAGACTCTCCAGCCAGGGGAAACAACCTCTCAGCATCTACCCTGTCAATCCTCCTCAGAATCTTGAATGTTTCAATGAGATCACCTCTCATTCTTCTAAACGCTAGAGAGTATAGGCCCATTCTACTCAATCTCTCCTCATAGGACAACCCTCTCATCCCAGGAATCAATCTAGTGAACCTTCTTTGCACCACCTCTAAAGCAAGTATATCCTTCCACAGACAAAACTGTGCACAATACTCCAGGTGTGGTCTCACCAAAGCCCTGTACAATTGTAGCAAGACTTCCTTACTCTCTTGCATTAAAGGCCAACATGCCATTTGCCTTCCTAATTGCTTGCTGTAGCTAACTCTCTGAGGACACCTAAATCTCTCTGAACACCAACATTTAATAGTTTCTCACCATTTAAAAAAAATTCTGTTTTTCTATTCTTCCTGCCAAAGTGAATAACCTCACATTTCACCACATTATGCTCTAATTGCCACCTTATTGTCCACTCACCTTACCTGTCTATATCGCTTTGCAGGCTCTTTGTGTCCTCTTCACAGCTTACTTTCCCACCTAGCTTTGTATCGTCAGCAAACTTGGATACATTACACTTGGTCCCTAAATCTAAGTCAGAAATATAAATTGTAAATAGCCGAGGCCCAAGCACAGATCCTTTCGGCACCCCACTAGTTACAGCCTGTCAACTGGAAAATGACCAGTTTATCCCTACTCTCTGTTTTCTGTCCATTAACCAATCGTCTATTCATGCTAATATATTACGCCCAACCCCATGATCCCTTATCTTGCATAACAACCTTTTATGTGGCACCTTATTGAATGCCTTTTGGAAATCCAAATATACTACATCCACTGGTTCTCTTTTATCTACCCAGCTAGTTACAGCCTCAAAATACTCTAATAAATGTGTTAAACACGATTTCCCTTTCATAAAACCATGATGACTCTGCCTAATCATATAATGATTTTCTAAATGCCCTGTTACCACTACCTTAATAATGGATTCCAGCATTTTCCCGACAACTGATGTCAGGTTAACTGACCTGTAGTTCCCGGTTTTCTCTCCCCCTCCTTTCTTGAATAGCGGGGTTACATTTGCTACCTTCCAAGCCGCTGGGACCGTTCTAGAATCTAGGGTATTTTGGAAGATCAGAACCAATGCATCCATTATCTCTGCAGTCACCTCTTTTAGAACCCTAGGATGTTGGCCATCAGGTCTAGGGGATTTGTCGGCTTTTAGTCCAGTTAGTTTCTCAAGTACTTTTTCTCTACCGATATTAATTAAAAAGTTCCTCACTCTCATTAGCCCCTTGATTCCCCACTATTTTTGGTATGCTTTTTGTGTCTTCTACTGTGAAGAGAGATACAAAATATATGTTTAAAGTCTCTGCCATTTCCTTATTCCCCATTATAATTTCTCCTGTCTCAGTCTCTAAGGGACCAACGCTTACTTTTGCTACTCTCTTCCTTTTTACATTCTTGTAGAAGCTCTTAAATTCTTGTTTTTAATATTTCTTGCTAGTTTACTCTCACTCTATTTTCTCCCTTTTTAGCAATTTTTTTGGTCATCCTTTGCTGGTTTCTAAAGCTCTCCTAATCTGCAGGCTTACTACTATTCTTCTCAACATTATAAGCATCTTCTTTTAATCTAATACTATTCTTAACTTCTTTAGTTAGCCACAGATGGATCACTTTTCCCGTGGAGTTTTTATTTCTCAATGGAATGTATATTCGTTGAGAATTTTGGAATATTTCTTTAAATGTTTGCCACTGCTTATCCACTGTCATACCTTTTAATCTGATTTTCCAATCTACCGTAGCAACTCCCCCCTCATACCTATGTAATTAACTTTATTTAAGTCTAAGACTCTAGTTTCGGACATAAAAATTTCACTCTCAAAACCAATGTGAAATGCTATCATATTATGATCACTCTTCCCCAGAGGATCCATTACTATATAAGATTACTAATTAACCCTGTCTTATTACACGATACAAGATCTAAAATAGCCTGTTCCCTGGTTGCTTTCACAACGTATTGTTCTAGGAAACTGTCTCAAATGCATTCCATGAACTCATCCTCCAGGCTACCTTTGCCAGAAGTGGGGATGTTCGCTGATGATTGCACTGTTCAGCACCATTCGAGACTCGTCAGATACTGACGCAGTCCGTGACCATATGCAGCAAGACCTGGACAACATTCAGACTTGGGCTGACAAGTGGCAAGTAACATTCGCACCACACAAGTGCCAGGCAATGACCATCTCCAACAAGCGAGACTCTAACCATCTCCCCTTGACATTCAATGGCATTACCATCGCTGAATCCCCCACTATCAACATCCTGGGGGTTACCATTGATCAGAAACTGAACTGGACTAGCCATATAAATACTGTGGCTACAAGAGCAGGCCAGAGGCTAAGAATTCTGCGGCGAGTGTCTCACCTCCTGACTCCCCAAAGCCTTTCCACCATCTACAAGGCACAAGTCAGGAGTGTGATGGAATACTCTCCACTTGCCTGGATGAGTGCAGCTCCAACAACACTCAAGAAGCTCGACACCATTCAGGATAAAGCAGCCCGCTTGATTGGCACTCCATCCACCACCTTCAACATTCACTCCCTCCACCACCGGCACACTGTGGCTGTAGTGTGTACCATCTACAAGATGCACTGCAGCAACTCGTCAAAGCTCCTTCAACAGCACCTTCCAAACCCGCGACCTCTACCACTTAGAAGGACAAGGGCAGCAGACGCATGGGAACATCACCACCTACAAGTTCCCCTCCAAGCCACACACCATCCTGACTTGGACCTGTATCGCCGTTCCTTCGCTGTCGCTGGGCCAAAATCCTGGAACTCCCTTCCTAACAGCATTGTGGGTGTACCTACACCATATGGACTGCAGCGGTTCAAGAAGGCGGCTCACCACCATCTTCTCAAGGGCAATTAGGGATGGGCACTAAATGCAGGCCTAGCCAGCGACCCCCACATCCCATCAATGAATTAAAAAAAAAAAAATTGATTTGCCCAGTCTATATGAAGATTAAAGTTCTCCACAATTATTTAAAAGCTCCTATTATTTGTTGATTATTACTCTGTCCAACAGTATAGCTACTGTTAGGGGGCCTATAAACTACTCCCACCAGCGTTTTCTGCCCCTTGTTATTTCTTATCTCCATCCATACTGACTCTACTTCCTGATCTTCTGAGCCAAGATCCTTTCTCACTACTGTCCTCATGTCATCCTTTATTATCAGGACTACCCCTGCCCCAACCTTTCCTTTTCCATTCTGTCTGTCTTTTTGAAATGTCAAGTACCCTGGAATATTTAGTTCCCAACCTTAGTCACCTTGCAACCATGTCTCTGTAATGTCTATTAGATCAAACCCATTTATCTCTATTTGTGCCACTAATTTGTCACAAATGCTTCAGATAAAGGGCTTTTAATTTTAACTTTTTACCATTACTCCCTGCTTTCACATTATTCGCCAATGCACTATTACCATTAAACTCTCTGTCCCACTTTGCTTATCTTTACCCAAATCACTACACTGCTCCATTGCCTTGACTTTTCTCTTTAGATTTCTAAATTTCCCTACACCTGACCTTCCCCCACCCCGGCCCACCCCACCCTTTTTAGTTTAAAGCCCTATCTACAGCCCTAGTTATTCGATTCGCCAGGGCACTGGTCCCAACAGAACAGCTCCCTTTTCCCCAGTACTGATGCTAGTGCCCCATGAATCAAAATCCCTTCTTCCCACACCACTCTTTAGACCATGCATTTAACGCTGATCTGCTTGTTTCTATGTCATTTTGCGCGTGGCTCAAGTAATAATCCAGATTATTACCTTTGAGGTTCTGCATTTTGATTTGGACCCTAGCTCCTCAAACTCACTCAGCAGAACCTCATTCCTTGTTCGACCTATGTTGTTGGTTCCTACGTGGACCACGACATCTGGATCCTTCCCCTCCCACTTCAAATTCTTCTCCAGCCACGAGGAGGTATCCTTAACCCTGGCACCGGGCAGGCAACACAACCTTCGGAACTACCGGTCGCAGCTGCAGAGAACAGTATCTATCCCCCTGATTATACCGTCCCCTACCACGACAACATTCCTTTTCACTCCCCCAACTTGAATGGCCTCCTGTACCATGGTGCCATGGTCAGTTTGCTCATCCACCCGGCAGACTCTGCCCTCACCCAAACAGGCAGCAAGAACCTCATACCTGTTGGATAAGGGCAAAGGCCGAGACTCCTCCAGCACTGCAACTGGGGTCTCCTTACCTGCCTGAGATGTAGTCACACCCTCCAGTCCCTGACCATGAACCAGATCTGTACCACTACCTAACCTAAGGGGTGTGACTCCCTCCTGAATAAAAGTGTCCAGGTAACTCTCCCCCTCCCTGATGCCTGCATCTCGGACTCTAGCTCAACAACTCTGAGCTGAAGGTCCTCGAGCTGCAGACACTTACGGCAGACATGGCCGTCCGGGATTACAATGCTTTCCACAAACTCCCACATGCTGCAGTTGCAGCACACCACCTGCACTGCCATCCCTATATAACCTTGTTTTATTTATTTATGTATTTAATTAACTTAGCTTATAGTTTAGTTTTTTAATTAATTACTTGATCTAGTTGAAGTTATAGGTAGATTAAATTAAAGATTTACCTGTAAGACAAAGCACTGCAAGTATTGGAGGCAAAAAGCAGCACCTCCTTCCCCTCTGCTCTGAATTCCCACTCTCCTCAAATTCCCAACTTTAACACGCTGTTTCGAAGCACTCAGTTTAAGACCACTCTGTGGCGATCTACTGCTTTTGTGAGAGTTCCACACTTCTATCACCCTTTGGGTGAAGAAGTGTTTCCTAACTTTTTCCTGAATGGCTTGGCTCTGATTTTAAGTTTATATCCACTTGTCCTCATCTCCCCCCACCAACGGAAAAGAGTTTCACTCTATCTACCCTGTCACTTTCTTTCAATATTCTAAAAACCTCAATTAAATCACCCATTACCCTTCTATATTCCAGGGAATACAAGCCTAGTTTATGTAACCTATCCTCAATCTAATCCTTGTAACATTCTGGTGAATCTGCGCTGCGCTCCTTCCAAGGCCAATATATCCTTTCTAAGGTGTGGTGCTCAGAACTGTACACAGTACTCCAGATGTGGTCTAATCAGGGCTTTGTATAGTTGTAGCTTTATATTCTAGCCCTCTAGTGATAAAGGCCACCATTCCATTAGCCTTTTTGATTATGTTTTGTACCTGACCAATACATTTTAGTGATCTGTATGTGGACCCCTAAATCTCTTTGGACCTTCGCTGTTCCCAGCTTTTCACCATTTAAATAATTCTCAGAGCTATCCCTTTTTGGTCCAAAATGAATGACCTCACACTTACCTGCGTTGAAATCCATCTGCCACAGAACTGCCCATTCATTTAATCTATCACTGCCTCTTTGTAATTTTATGCTTCCATCTACACTATTTACTATACCACCAATCTTTGCGTCATGGGCAAACTTGGATATATGGCAAAGGAGGAGGGGATAATTGGCTGGCAACTTGTATTGATTTTTCAATGCTACTCATTCTGGCTTGCAGCTCTTATTCAATCTTGCTGTAAACAACCGAACTATTGGCGCAACCTAACCAGCCAGAGCTTCAGACGTAATGAGGCAATGTGGAGTTTGCACATCCTCCCCGTGTTTGCGTGGGTTTTCTCCGGGTGCTCCAGTTTCCTCCCACAGTCCAAAGATGTGCGGGTTAGGTTGATTGGCTATGATAAATTGACCCTTAGTGTTAGGGGGATTAAATACGTGGGGTTACGGGGATAGGGTGGGATATGTGTTGGTGTAGGGGTTACCGGGATCGGGTGGGATATGTGTCGGTACAGGCTCGATGGGCCGAAATGGCCTCTATCTGCACTGTGGGGTTTCTGTGATTCTGTGACTCTGGGTGAACTAATGTCCCAAGTTCCCCGTTCTCATAAAACTAGGCTTCAAAAAGCCAGTCACATTCAAAATGAAGGTAAATTGGACGCTGCCATTTGTTCCGTGTCTCCAAAACATTCTCTCTCAAAATATTCAAGGAAGCAAGACCGCCTGGAAGCAAAGGCATTACTGTCCAACAGAGTTATAATCTCTGTTCAAGAGAAAAGTCTCATCATCAGGATTTAAATCAAAAGGTAAAAGAAAGACTTGCATTTCTATAGCGCCTTTCATGATCTCGAGACTTCCCAAAGCACTTTACAGCCAATTAAGTATTTTAAGTGTAGTCACTGTTGTAATGTAGGGAAACTCAGCAGCCAATTTGCACACAGCAAGATCCCACAAACAGCAAGGAGATAATGACCTAGTTTTTAGTGATGTTGGTTGAGAGATAAATATTGGCCAGGACACCGGGGAGAACTCCCCTGCTCTTCCTCATATAGTGCCAAGGGATCTTCTACCTGGGCGGGCAAACGGGGCCTCAGTTTAATGTCTCACAGACGAGGGAAAGGTGGCATCTCTGACAGTGCAGCACTCCCTCAGTCCTTCACTGGAGGGTCAGCCATAGATTTTGTATCCAAGTCTCTGGAGTGGGGGTTTGAAACCACAACCTTCTGACTCAAGAGGGAGGGATGCTACCCATTGAGCCACGGCTGGCACTGTTAATAAAAAGTTTTCTAATAAACTTCAACAACCTTCTCCATCCATTTGCGTTAATTAATTTTTTTTTTATAATTTGAAAAGACTGATCAGGAATAGTAGTTTGAAACTGACTTCACATCGGCAGATACTGTTGGGAAGGCGACACTAAAAGGGCAGCCTTCACCTGAATCAATATGGCACCAAAGTCCTTGCAGAGAGGATAAATACTGTAGTAGAGAGAGGATTTAAAGTCATACAGCCAGAGGCAGGGAAAGTTTAAGTTTGAGGCTAGAGAGGGAGAGCTGGATTAATAAATCTGTTGGATTGGAATCAGAAACTTTAGCTGAAATAAATAATTAGAAAAATATTACCAGAGGAGAAAGGCTTTGAGGCAGCAAGATAAGAACACTGTTGTAGATGCAGCAAGTGATATCAAAAGTTAAATGGGAGAACGGTGGGTCAACATTCCACAAAAAAAATAGATTTAGGATTGAGTGGCATGCATGTGAATGCACAAAGCAATCAAATTAAACATGGGAGAGTTAGAAGCATTAATGACTACGGATAGATATAGCGTTTAACCTAGACATGGCCTGGGTTTGGACAGGAAAAGGTGTAAAAAGGAAAAGATTAGCAGAACTCAAGATTGGTAAGTCACAAATGGCATGCACTTTACATTGTTGAAAGACGTCAGACAGGACATAGCAGATAAGATAGCCCTAATTTTGGAATCCTCTTTAGATATGCAAATTTTGCCCGGGGACTCAGATAGCGAATGCAACACCTGTGTTCAAGAAAGGAGAAAAGGATACACCGGTTAACTATAGATCAGTTAGTCTAATGCCAGTTGTGGGCAAACTGAGAATCTATAATTCAAGACAAAATTAGCCAGCATTTAGTAATGCATGGGTTTAAAGTAAGTTGCATTTGACTGACGAAGTAACTGATTGAATAGACGAGGGAAATGCAATTGATGTGACCTATATGGATTTCATAAGACGTTGGATAGGGTGTTGCACGGTATAAGTTACAAGAGGAAATGTAGCAGGAGGAGTAACACATTGGTTGATGCACTGGAAACAAAGGGTTATGTATAAGGTGTGCTACGCGGATTGAAGAAGGGTTGGAACTGGTGTACCTCAGGGGTCAGTGCTGGGTCCAATTTCGTTCTCTGCCTACATAAATATGGGATTGGGCACAGGAAGTATGATATAAAAATTTTCTTAGGACAACGGGCAAGATTGCAATGCACTTGAGGAGGATAGGGGTGGGTTAGCAGAATGGGCAGTCAGGTGGCAGATGCAATTTAATATAGACAAGTGTGAAGTAGTATATTTGGGGAGCAGGGGAAAGAGTAACTGGAAAGATACTGAAGGGTGAACAGAGAGGCCTAGAGGTTCAAATACAAAAGTGAGATAATGCCACAAAAACAGCAGTTTAGATTTTATAAAAGCAGCGGAGTACGAGAGTAAAGGGATATTGATAAATTTGTGCAAGACAATAGTTAGGCCACAGTTGGACTAGTGTGTGTAGTTTTCGATCCCTCATGATAGAAAGGATATTAAAAAGTCATAGAAAACTATAGTATAGATTCACCAGGATGATACCAGAGATGGGGAACTAGTTATGAGGATGGACTTGAGAAACTCGGGAGAATATTTTCACTGGAGCAGAACAATGCTAAGAGGAGATTTAATCGAGGCTTTTAAAATCCTGAAAGGTTTTGATATGGTGAATAGGGAAAGCCTATTTCATCTGGCTGGGGAATAAAATGATGAGGGGGGTCATTAAGAGTGGGGGAAAGGGGTTAGAAGGAATTACTTCACACAGAGCGTTGTTAGAAATAGGGAATAGTTGAGGCAGAGACCATTGCATTTTTTAAGGGGGAAATTGAATAAACACAGAAAGATACAGGGCTATGGGGTGAGGGCGCAGCAGTGAGATTAGTTTCGGATTGTTCCAGCAAAGAGCTGGCATGGACACAGTGGGCTGAAAGGCCTCCTTCTGTGAGTAAACTTCAATGATTCTATCAGAGTGCTTCAACGGCTCTCAATTTCACTGAGCGCTCAATTCAAAAGTCAAAAGGGATGTTGAAGTTAATCATGCAACAATTCTTCTTTACAGTTTGTGCTGAGACCTGCTCTTTCTCCTTGTTGTTACAGTGTAACCTCAGGTCAGCAGTTTGAGAAAGGGACAGCGTTAAGGATACGTTGAAAACAGTGCCTGGTGTATGGAAGAGACATGTTGAGGCAGTGCTGGCCCTTGATGGTTCCTGTACACAGTGCTGGTTCCACTACTCTGTGGTCTGGCTGCTTCATGCTGAAAAGAACACAACACTGAGATTAGTCAGTCCTTGATAAGTACCGATGTATAGCCCTGTGTCGAGGCAAGGTCCCACAGGGATTCCCATGCACCGTGCCACAATGTGACAGGGTATAGGTGCCTGAAAGCAGGTCTTCCTACTTCAGGATCCCAGATCTATGCCATTGGGGATGGGTGCTGAGGTAGTTTCCAATAGGGAGCGAAAATCAGCACTGGGGCCCTTTGTGCATCCAGTTACATGGCAGCGGCAGAGGTCACAAGCCCGTCTCTCAGCTGGAGTACGGTGGGTGGCACACAGAAACTTAAAAGTGGGAATAGGGGGCAAAACAACATGCACACCTTACCCTTGTATCGTTTAACATTTATACTATAGTCCCCTCTGTCTAAATCAAGCAAGCAATTAATTATAGCTTTTTTTTTTTTGTTTTTTTGTTTTTTGAGAGCTTAGTTGAAAATCTAACTTTAATTGTAAAGCCAGGGGACTGTGCGAACGCAGTCCCCCACTACCACAAATTTTGCAGTCAAGTATCCTGCATTTGGGGACATCGCAGGCGTCAGCACACCCGAAGTGCAATGGGCTAGCCTCGTCCTGGGAGAACCACCTTCTTGATCATGGTCTCTCCAGGTAAGTGATTGATCATCAGAGACTGCTTAAACCCAAGGACACAAACCACCACAACCAAGTATTCCTCCCTTCGCCTCACACCGCCCCCCCATCATAAAAATGTATGCATCGCATGATTTGCTTTTATCACGTCTCAAAGCGCTTCACACAAAATGAATTACTTTGCAGTGCAGCGACAGTTGTTGTATAGGTAAACTTTGCAGCCAGTTTACTCACAGCAAGGTACAAAAACAATAACAAAACAAATGACCAGTGAGTCTGCTTTTGGTGGTATTGGTTGAAGGACTAAAGTTGGTCAGGACACTGGGTGTGGAGATGCCGGAGTTGGAGACTTCACCTGAAGAAGGAGCAGCGCTCCGAAAGCTTGTGATTTCAAATAAAGCTGTTGTTGTGTGACTTCAGGACACTGGGAGAAGCCCCGGCTCCTCTTCACAGAGTGCCACCAGATCTTCAATATCCCCCTGGACAGGCAGGTGATTCCCAAATGCGATTCTAATCACTCTCTTCCTCTGCCCCATTGTGATTCCCTTCTCTCTTCACCATTATGACTCATCTCTCTCATCCTTTCCCCTATGGTGACTCTATTCTCTCTCATCCTTTCCCCTGTGGTGACTCTATTCTCTCTCATCCTTTCCCCTCTGGTGACTCTATTCTCTCTCATCCTTTCCCCTATGGTGACTCTATTCTCTCACATCCTTTCCCCTATGGTGACTCTATTCTCTCTCATCCTTTCCCCTATGGTGACTCTATTCTCTCTCATCCTTTCCCCTATGGTGACTCTATTCTCACTCATCCTTTCCCCTATGGTGACTCTATTCTCTCACATCCTTTCCCCTATGGTGACTCTATTCTCTCTCATCCTTTCCCCTATGGTGACTCTATCCTGTAACGAGACAGGATTAATTAAAAATGTCCTAGTGAAGGATCCCCTTGGAATGAGTGACCATAACATGGTTGAATTCCATATTCAATTAGAGGGTGAGAAGGTTGGATCTCAAACAAGCGTGCTAAGCTTGAATAAAGGAGACTATGAAGTTATGAGAGTGGAATTGAGTAGAGTGGATTGGGAAAATAGATTAAAGGGTAAGACGATACATGGTCAGTGGTGTACATTTAAGGAGTTATTTTACAACTTCCAAAAAAAATATATTCCACTGAGAAGAAAAGGGTGTAAAAGAAAAGACAGCCATCCGTGGCTAAGTAAAGAAATTAAGGATAGTATTCAACTAAAAACAAGGGCATATAAGGTAGCCAAATCTAGTGGGAGGATAGAGGATTGGGAAAACTTTAAAAGACAGCAAAAAATAACAAAAAGATTAAGAAAGGGAAGATAGATTATGAAAGTAAATTAGCAAAAAATATAAAAACAGATAGTAAGAGTTTTTATAGTTATATAAAAAGAAAAAGGGTGGCTAAAGTAAATGTTGGTCCCTTAGAGGATGAGACCGGGAAATTAATGGTGGGAAATATGGAGATGGCAAAAACACTGAATGAATATTTTATATCAGTCTTTACAGTAGAGGACACTAAGAATATCCCAACACTGGACAAACAGGGGGCTATTGGGGGGGGGGGGGGGGGGGGGAAGAGGAGCTAAACACGATCAAAATCACTAAGGAAGTGGTACTCGGTAAAATAATGGGACTCAAGGCGGATAAATCACCTGGACCTGATGGCTTACATCCTAGGGTCTTGAGGGAAGTAGCGGTAGGGATTGTGGGTGCATTGGTAATAATTTTCCAAAACTCCCTGGACTCGGCAAAGGTCCCAGCAGACTGGAAAACTGCTAATGTAACACCCTTATTTAAAAAGGGCAGTAGACAGAAGGCTGGAAACTATAGACCGGTTAGCCTAACATCTGTGGTAGGTAAAATTTTGGAGTCCATTATTAAGGAGACAGTAACAGGACATTTGGATAATCATAATTTAATAGGACAAAGTCAGCATGGTTTTATGAAGGGGAAGTCATGTTTGACAAATTTGCTGGAGTTCTTTGAGGAAGTAACATATAGGGTGGATAAAGGGGAACCAGTGGACGTAGTGTATTTAGACTTCCAAAAGGCATTTGACAAGGTGCCACACAAAAGATTATTGCTTAAGATAAAAAATCACGGGATTGGGGGTAATATTCTGGCATGGGTAGAAGATTGGCTATCTAACAGAAGGCAGAGAGTTGGGATAAATGGTTCATTCTCAGACTGGCAATCAGTAACTAGTGGTGTTCCGCAGGGGTCAGTGCTGGGTCCCCAACTCTTTACAATCTATATTAACGATTTGGAGGAGGGGACCGAGTGTAACATATCAAAGTTTGCAGATGATACTAAGATGGGAGGGAAAGTAGTGAGTGAGGAGGACATAAAAAACCTGCAAGGGGACATAGACAGGCTAAGTAAGTGGGCAGAGATTTGGCAGATGGAATACAATACTGGAAAGTGAGGTTATGCACTTTGGCAGGAAAAATCGTAGAGCAAGTTATTATCTTAATGGCAAGAAACTGGAAAGTACTGAAGTACAAAGGGATCTGGGGGTCCTGGTGCACAAAACTCAAAAGGTTAGTATGCAGGTGCAGCAAGTGATTAAGAAGGCCAATGGAATGTTGGCTTTCATTGCTAGGGGGATAGAATATAAAAATAGGGAGGTATTGCTTCAGTTGTACAAGGTATTGGTGAGACCGCACCTGGAATACTGCATACAGTTCTGGTGTCCATACTTAAGAAAGGACATACTTGCTCTCGAGTCAGTACAAAGAAGGTTCACTCGGTTAATCCCGGGGATGAGGGGATGGACATATGAGGAGAGGTTGAGTAGATTGGGACTCTACTCATTGGAGTTCAGAAGAATGAGAGGCGATCTTATTGAAACATATAAGATTGTGAAGGGGTTGGATCGGGTGGATGCGGGGAGGATGTTCCCGATGATGGGTGAAACTAGAACTAGGGGGCATAGTCTTAGAATAAGGGGCTGCTCTTTCAAAACTGAGATGAGGAGGAACTACTTTACTCAGAGGGTGGTAGGTCCATGGAATATGCTGCCCCAAAAAGCTGTAGAAGCTACATCATTACATAAATTTAAAACAGAAATAGACAGTTTCCTAGAAGTAAGGGGAGTTGGGGGTTACGGGGAGCGGGCAGGAATTTGGACGTGAGTCTGGGTTCGGATCGGACATGGCCCTGTGGGTAGCGGAGCGGGCCCAGGGGCCGTGTAGCCTGATCCTGCTCCTATTTCGTGTGTCTAATTCTGTTAGATTCAGGAGATGGTTCTGTGATAGTAGATTGGCGGTTAGGATCAGATCAGCCATGATCTTGTTGAATGGCGGAGCGGGCTCGAGGGGCCGATTGGCCTACTCCTGCTCCTATTTCTTATGTTCTTATTCTCACTCATCCTTTCCCCTATGGTGACTCTATTCTCACTCATCCTTTCCCCAATTGTGGCTCTATTCTCACACATCCTTTCCCCTATGGTGATTCTATTCTCACTCATCCTTTCCCCTAGGGTGACTCTATTCTCCCTCATCCTTTCCCCTATGGCGACTCTATTCTCCCTCATCCTTTCCCCTATGGTGACTCTATTCTCTCTCATCCTTTCCCCTATGGTGACTGTATTCTCTCTCATCCTTTCTCCTATGGTGACTCTATTCTCTCACATCCTTTCCCCTATGGTGACTCTATTCTCACTCATCCTTTCCCCTATGGTGACTCTACTCTCCCTCATCCTTTCCCCTATGGTGACTCTACTCTCCCTCATCCTTTCCCCTATGGTGACTCTATTCTCTCTCATCCTTTCCCCTATGGTGACTCTATTCTCCCTCATCCTTTCCCCTATGGTGACTCTATTCTCTCTCATCCTTTCCCCTATGGTGACTCTATTCTCTCTCATCCTTTCCCCTATGGTGACTCTATTCTCTCTCATCCTTTCCCCTATGGTGACTCTATTCTCTCTCATCCTTTCCCCTATGGTGACTCTATTCTCTCTCATCCTTTCCCCTATGGTGACTCTATTCTCCCTCATCCTTTCCCCTATGGTGACTCTATTCTCCCTCATCCTTTCCCCTATGGTGACTCTATTCTCTCTCATCCTTTCCCCTATGGTGACTCTATTCTCCCTCATCCTTTCCCCTATGGTGACTCTATTCTCCCTCATCCTTTCCCCTATGGTGACTCTATTCTCCCTCATCCTTTCCCCTATGGTGACTCTATTCTCACTCATCCTTTCCCCTATGGTGACTCTGTTCTCACTCATCCTTTCCCCTATGGTGACTCTATTCTCTCTCATCCTTTCCCCTATGGTGACTCTATTCTCTCTCATCCTTTCCCCTATGGTGACTCTATTCTCTTTCATCCTTTCCCCTATGGTGATTCTATTCTCTCTCATGGTTTCGCCTATTGTGATTCGATTCTCACTTCCGTTGTGATTCTATTCTCTCTCATGGTTTCGCCTATCGTGATTCTATTCTCACTTCCGTTGTGATTGTCTTTTCTGTACTATGATTGTACTGTTCTATTCTCTATATCCTCTGCACTCCATTGTGATTCTATTATAGAATCATACAGCACAGAAGGAAGCCATTCCGCCCATCGTGCCTGTGCCAGCTTTTTGATAGAGCTATCCAATTAGTCCCACCCCCCGCTCTTTTCTCATTTCCTTGCAAATTCTTTCCTTTGAGTATTTATCCAATTCCCTTTTGAAAGTTACGACTGATTCTGCTTACACCACCCTTTCAGGCAGTGCACTCGAGGTCATAAAAACTCGCAGCATATAAAAAAAATCTCATGTCGCCTCTGGTTCTTTTGCCAATTACCTTAAATCTGTGTCCTCTGGTTACCGAGCCTTCTGCCACTAAGTTTCTCCTTATTTACTCTGTCAAAAACCATCATGATTTTGAAAACCTCCATTAAATCTTCCCATAACCTTCTCTGCTCTAAAGTTTCTCTTTAGTTGACACACTGGCATTTAATTTTTCACAAAAACATTGTACTGATAGATTTGTCGCCTAATTGATTTATGGGGATCAATATAGTCTTGACAGTTAAGTTATCAATCAAGTTTAGTCTCTCCACATAACTGAAGTCCCTCATCCCTGGTACCGTTCTAGTTAATCTCCTCTGCACCCTCTCTAAGGCATTGACATCCTTCCTAAAGTGTGGTGCCAGAATTGGACACCACACTTCCACCGTCTTATACAGTACACGTTACTCTCTCTTTTCCACTGAGCTTGTCTCTTCCCCTGCCCCATGTTCAATTGTCTTTTTCTTCTGTCAACCTCCCCACCATTCCCTGCCCACCCATCTCTCCCCACCCCCCCAGCTTGTTCTATTTCACTCCAGCCTATCTCTCCTTTATCTGGTTGCAAATTGTCTTGTCCGGTCTGATTTGACTCTCAGTTGCAATCCTACCTGCATTCTCTTTTTCTCACCCTATGTCAAAACCTCCTGGTTTTCATTTCGTCTCACTTCCACCCTCCGGTTGTAATGCAGTTTGATCATTACCTGCTCCCCCAGCTCCAACTCTGTACGCCATCGCACCCCTTTCCAATCCGAATTCAGATGCTTCCGATGTCTATGCCACAGGACTTTAATACACCCAGGAATGTCGTCTGGTGTTATTAAAAACCCGCGGTTTGAGCTCTTGGAGACACATTCCTAACTTCCGAGAGACAACTCCAAATGAGGCCCACTTACAGCTCCCGCTCTTCATCCATTGCAGAGACAGAAGTGAAATTCCAATGAACCAAAGCACTTTCCATTCATAGAATTTGCAGCACAGAGAAAGATGCCTGGATTCAACTCGCTTTTCAAATGGAGTCATCTACCTTAATCCCATTTCTCTGCACATTCTCTGTATCTTTTTATATTTTCCCTTTTCAAATACTTGTCCTAGTCCCCTTTAAACAATGTTATAATCTCTGCTGCAAATGACACTTGTGGTATAGCATCCCGAGTTCTAATAACTTCCCCTTTTATTTTTCTAGTGATAATTCAGAGTCTAAGCCCTGTGATTATGGAATCATCAAATTGCCACTATTTACTCTCTCAAAATGTTTCAGAATTTTGAAAATCTCTATTAGATCCTCCCTTAACCTTCTCCAATGTAGTGAAACATGAGCCAACTTTTTCTTCACAACTGGTATCATGGTAGTGATTCTTTGCTGTACCCTTTCCATGGCTCTAAAACCATCCTGTAACAGGGTGTGCATCGTTTCATGCAATACTCAAACAGTGGCCTAACCAATGTCCTGTATAAATGCATCATCACTTCCTTCATTGTCCCTACTCAGTCTCATTGTATAGAATTTCTCTCTGGTGAACAACACTCCAATACAAAATGCAATACCAAACAAAGTGCTGCATTCAATAAATGCATCATTGACTTTTACATACAGAGCACAGCAGAGGCTGAATCACTTTAGTGTAATATCCTCTTGTTGGGTTTGAATTAATGAAGGTGAATTAAATGGGCTGCGATACAAATATTTACATATTTCCTAGTTTGCAGAACTCCTGATCCAAGTATAATCCTGATCCAGACACCTGCTGTTGAGCAGAATTAACTTAGAACCTTGGTGACTTCTTCCTTTAGGAACCAATGATACAGCCACTTAGCAACAAACCTGTGTACAGCCCTCAGATCATATTAAGCCACTTGAAAATGCAGCAGTTTAACACAGCAGACCGAGCAAGGTTCTGAGCATTATACTAGCAACAGTATCTTCAGACTTCCCTCCCTGCATTGTTAGGATGGCTGAAGGCCAAATAAAGCCAATTAACTGGAAGTTCAACACTCAATGCAATTGGCTACATAGTAAAAGATTTCATCCTCAACTTGCTCCCCAACTCTATTATCTATTAAAATCGCTGGGCGGGTCAACAGATTCTATGAAATACCAGTAACGCCTTTAAGTGGTTCTATGATGGGTATTTACAGTGGAAGTAATACAACATAATGGCCCAGAAATTCGGGTCCCAACGCGTGAGTACGGACGGAGTACTCACGCGTGGACCCGATGGAAGTGCCGGAATCTTGCATGCACTACGCATGCGCGGGAAACCGGCACTTCCGATCCTCTGAACCAAGGGGTTCAGAGGTCGAACGCGTGCGCACGGGAGTCTGCGCGTGCGCGTTGAACTTCCTCTTTTTTTTCAGGTTTTAACGTGCGGGTAAGTCTGTACATTTTAGAAATGTAAAAAGCAGCCGTAAGGACTTCATTTTCAAAGGTAAGTGGTCAATTATTTAAAATTAAAACATTTTTCCACAGGTTTTTTACTTTTAAATACTTTAAAGCAAGGTAAGTTTATTTTTAGCCCCGTTTTTTTATAAAATTATTTTTTTCAAAAATTTAAATTTTTGTTTAAAATAGTTATTTAATGTCATTTATAGTTTATTTAAAAAGTGTGATTTAAAAAAAAAATTATTTGAAGGTAAAGTAGTTTTACAGCCTCAGCATTTATACGTTTTGACAGGTAGCATTCCCTGCTCCGATTGGCTGCCTGTTGCTCACGTGATCCCAGGGGACGCTTCACACTAACTACGCCCCTGGGACACGCCAGCATAGCGCGCCGGCCTCTGGGACAGGCCTCGGAGAGGAATTCCACGCAGGCCCAGAGGTCAACTGCCGGCGCACTAGGTAAGTGTAGGTCGGGGGCTTGCACCCGCGGGAAACCCCCGACCCGATTTTCTGGGCCAATGTTTCATGCCAAAGCTCCATTTGCTACCCTTGATATGTCAAGCACCCATATAACTCCACACCCAGCAGTAGGTGCAGCCTCAAAGTAGAAAGGCTGAAAACAAGTCTGATCATTAAGTATTTAAGAGATCAACAGTTTTAATACAGTAGATTTAACATTGCTAGCTATATGCACGCAACCCCTTACATGAAGTAGAAAAATGCTGTAATGGGCATGTTTACTGACTCATCTAGCTTCCCCACACCCCCTGCTGAGCATGTTTTCCCCCTTCTTCTATCCTCCTTCCCTGTCCCCCTTTCACCCTCCCCTCCACTCTTGCCTTGGTCCAATTATCCCAATTGACCTGAATACTATACTTGCTCTCGACGCCATGTGCAGTCACGCGATTTCAACTGGTGCAAGAAAATAATTGCAGGTGCGTAACAAAGGCACAGAATGAGCAAGTGTGGTCTGTTCAGAAGTCTGGCTGTGTTCTCAGTACCTGACAACGCACAAGTTCGAAATAGCTTGTAATGTCTGAAATAGTTCCAGCATCACTGAACAGAAAAAAAGTCACCATCGGGAAAATTGTTACAAGAAAATATTAACTGTTGATTCTTGTTTGAACGCAGAGTGCTGAAGGGCTTTTGTGGGGAGAATCATGGATGATTTACTGAACAGAGAGGGAGCTTAACTTTAATCATCATTAAACAGGAATGCTTTAAACATTAAACCGGAGAGGGTTAATCCAGCTTCCTGCACTTTCAAGCTCAATAGTTTCTTGAGGATGATTTCCTCCCTTCAGGAGCTCTTCAGCAATCATTGTTTCAAAGATAAATATTCTAGCACAAAAAAATTACAAAAGTTTAGAAAGATATTGAAGCTAATAATAATGAGTCCTAATGGGAGCACTCACTTTCCTCTCACCTCCCGCCCACCCCCACCTCAGATCTCTCTCAATATTCCTCCCCCCACCGTCCTCTGAAAGCATTGAGGCATGGTTCCCCAAGTGCTGACAGCCCTCTCGTGGCAGGTGGCAGCTCTTCACACGAGAATAGACAATGAGTTGTGTGCAAGGCAGTCGACCACAGAGGCCATCACAGTTGAGCAAGAAGCCACTCTCTCCCAAAGTCCACGCTCACTCACTTTCCAACAGGAGTCACTAGGCAGCACTCAGTGGATCAGCGAATCAGCAGCCATTTGGATGTGTAGGGTACGGTAGTGTGGTTGTTACTTTACTGAACTAGTAACCCAGAGGGTTGGACTAATAATCCAGTAAGCGGGAGTTCAAATCGCACCGTGGCAATTTGAGAATTTGAATTCAATTTAAAAGAAAATCTGGAAATTAAAAACTGGTATCAGTAAAGTTGGTATCAGAAAAGTTATTGTAAAAACCCAACTGGTTCACTGTCATTCAGGGAAGGAAACCTGCCATCCTGACTCGGTCTGGCCTAAATGTGACTGCAGTCCCACGCCAACGTGGTTAATTCTTAACTGCCCTCTGAACTGGCCTCAGTTGCACCAAAGGCGGCCGATAACCACCTTTTCATGGCAACTTGTGCTCCCATTCGGGCAGTAAAATGCCTTGCCAGCGACACCCACGTCCCGAGAATGAATATAAATAGTAAATAAAAATCAGAAATTCTGGCTGATTTTCCCCTTCTCTAGCCTGGGGGCACCCAATTGCTGCCCCAGGTGAGATCAGACAAATTAGTACAGAAAAAAGACTTGGCATTTACATTGCGTCTTACCATAACGGCAGCAGTGCAATAGCCATTTTGCACGGAGCAAGATTTCACAAATAACAATGAGATGAATCTGTTTCTGGTGATGTTGATTGAGGGAGGAATGTTGGCCAGGGGCAAGAAATTGAACCAGGAACTTTCAGAATCTATATGGTTTAGTGTCCTTAGCCAAGAAGCTCTTGGGGGTGGCGGGGGGTTAAAGGGAACACTCAACCCTTCAATAAAAAAGGGTGCCAATCTGCATAAATCAATCAGATTTGAGTTGCATGTAGTCTCTCCCACTGGCACAGTGACGGACTGCCAGAAAGTTTATCTTTTGTTAGTTCCTTTAATAATGGCAGTGACGAGTGTCCAATCATATTTACGCATTTGTTTAACCTTCACCAGGATATTTCCTTCATTAAAATGATCAGTAAAATTATGATCTCTGATTTGCCCAGTCAGTCTGATCACTGTCAATTCTTGTATCAATCGTTCCATGATTTTGCCAGATTAATTCAATCATCAGACAATTCACATCAAATACATACTTAAAAGAAAAAACTTGCTCTCTAAGGGGCTGGTAAAAACATTTGCCACGCCTCCAACCTACGTGAAAAGTGTAAGAATTGGCCACTAATGGCAAACAATTTGGTATTTGCAGCTGCTATATTAGGGGACCAAAAACAAGAGAGCTCCCATGAATATCCCGACAAAATGCCCTGTACCATAGCATTTACCCAATAAGTAATACCACTTCAATTTCAGCATTGATCTTACAGACGCAGGGATT
The DNA here is from genome assembly GCF_052327205.1 of Somniosus microcephalus. Classification (NCBI taxonomy): domain Eukaryota; kingdom Metazoa; phylum Chordata; class Chondrichthyes; order Squaliformes; family Somniosidae; genus Somniosus; species Somniosus microcephalus. Next base: position 171,632,567 of record NC_140990.1, on the reverse strand, counting down.
GAACCTGCCAATTTCTGGTCCATGTGGTTTCATGCTACACTGGGCAGCACCATTAGCCACAAGGCCATCGGGAAAGGGGGAAGGGAGCGTTCACCCTTTAAGACAGGCCGAGGAGGATGATTAAAGATTTGAGGGACAAGGACGTTATATTACCACAGTCAAATAAAAGAGCTCCCGTTTCTAACAAGAGATTAACACTCAGGTTGAGGTATGGGGCTGGGGGGGACCACAGAACTCAACACAAAACCACCAAGGGCCTTAAAAGGAACACTGGTCATTTCAAAGAGAGAGATGGGCCATTGAAATACTATTAGAGCACTGGAGCACTAAAAATATAACCAATCATTCTGAATGTTGGAAGCTCGAGACTGATGATAATCACATTGCTATTTTTGGCCATTATGCTCAATAGAAGCCCCCCCTCCCACAAAGGGCCAGGTTGTGGTGATCGTAAGATCACCGAGAGATTTTGTCCCTGACCGATACCTCCTTAAAGCGAAGCCTGGCGATGCCAGCGCACAGCGGCTGACCTGGTCTGCGTGGGGGGCGCCGTTCTGAGTTCCCGAAGCAGCTGCCCAGCGTAGTCGGGTTCGTTGCTGGCCGCCTGCAGTAGTGCCCTCCGGAAGGCATGCCGACACCTCTGCTGGCGCGCCGCTGCTCGCTCCACACGACAGAGCTGCATGTATCTGTGCTGCAGGTAAGTGCAGAGCCGCGTCATTCTCAAACTTCTCGTGCTCGTCGCCTCATCTTCAGGGCTGCACAAAAGAACGGAATCAGAGTTTAACCCTCCTGCCCTGACAGAGTCCCACGTGTGTGTGTATATATATATATTTTTTTCGGAGTGAATACTGATGCGCCGATGGTGCACATGCACTACACATTACTGAGTTGTGCACTTAGCCATGGAGAGAACTTCAATGCAGTAACTGCCAGCCTACATCAAATGACACTTCATCGTTAGCTGTACCAGCGGTGTAACTAAATGCAGCCTTTATTTTATCTTGCTCTGTGCACAGGGGCTTCAGTCACCATCTCTCCCGAAGACATGGGTAAGTGCCGGGGTTATGGTTAGAACAACCCGCAGAATTGTAATGGAAGAGCCCGAGAACTGGGCCCCCTTGTACAGTCCCACTCGGTGAATTGTAATGGAAGAGCCCCAGAGTTGGGCCCTTTGTACAGTCCCACTCGGTGAATTGTAATGGAAGAGCCCCAGAGTTGGGCCCTTTGTACAGTCCCACTCGGTGAATTGTAATGGAAGAGCCCCAGAGTTGGGCCCTTTGTACAGTCCCACTCGGTGAATTGTAATGGAAGAGCCCCAGAGTTGGGCCCTTTGTACAGTCCCACTCGGTGAATTGTAATGGAAGAGCCCCAGAGCTGGGCCCTTTGTACAGTCCCACTCGGTGAATTGTAATGGAAGAGCCTCAGAGCTGGGCCCTTTGTACAGTCCCACTCGGTGAATTGTAATGGAAGAGCCTCAGAGTTGGGCCCTTTGTACAGTCCCACTCGGTAGTGTTGATTACATCAAATGACACATTCCAGGCAAAGTGTTGGGTAATTATTGTCCTTCCACTTCCTGGCTTTATATATATATGTATTTGTCTAGTAATTAGAATGTCATGGCACACCAAGCACGGAAAGAAATTAAATATTTGTATTTTTACAGCGCCTTATCACGTCTCGAAAACATTTTACACACAATGAGTTACTCTGAAGTGCGGTGAATTACTGTATCTAGGTAAACACAGCAATCATTTTGCGCATTGCAAGATCCCACATGCAGCAAGATTCCACAAACAGCAATGAGATGACCGGCTTTTGGTGCTGTTGGTTCAGGGAGGAATGTCAACTGGGGCACCGGGAGAACCTCTTTGTCTGAACCGCTGGTGCAGGAAGACGGGAGGAACGGATTCAATGTCTCTTCTGAAAGATGGCACCTCCAACAATACAGAGCTCCCTCGGTATACTGGAGTGTCAGCCTGATGGCAGCACTTTCTGTTGGGGATATTTGCGCTTAAATCCAGTTGCTAGGAATCGCGGCTTATGAGGTGATGAGGGTTTCCATCAATGAGGTGTTGAATGAGTGTGCACCATACAGTCATTGCAAGTTTACAAGTGAGCACTGGACAATTTCTCCTGCACTTTTTTCTTGAGGGGTGGGGGGGTGGGAGAGCAGGAAAGAAGAGATCAGAGAAACACAACATTCTTTTGCCAAAGTTTTGGAAACAACATTTCTGTTTAAATCTCCAGGAATGAAAATCCAACCGGTTTGATCACTCAATCTTCATTTTTAGATTTAAATCTAAGCCACTTACTACATTGCCATGGCATCAAGTTGCATTATATAAAAGGAATAACATTTATTATATAGCACAGGGCCCCTGCATTTGGCTGCAGGAGGGAAAATCTAAGAAAGTACATCCAGTTTTATTTGCCATTTTAACATCTATTTTACAATAACAATCACAGTTATGTATGAGCCAAGGCCAAAGCAGAGTGGACAATTGCACGGTGGTGGGGGTCAATAGGGTAAGAGACACCCACACACAAGTTGGTCTAATACCATAACAATCCTCAATTAAAGTACCGAATCGGCATCTTCAAGTTCCTTAAGCGCAATGAGAGATGAAAGGAAGGAAGGAGGAGACGGGAGTGGAGGGGACGGGAGTGGAGGGGACAGGAGTGGAGGGGACAGGAGGGGACAGGAGTGGAGGGGACAGGAGGGACAGGAGTGGAGGGGACAGGAGGGACAGGAGTGGAGGGGACAGGAGGGACAGGAGTGGAGGGGACAGGAGGAAAGGGGAGGGATCAGTGAAAAAGACTGTATTAAGGAGGGGTGGGATGGAAGGAAAACAGAGGAATGGGAAGAGGAAAGGGAACAGGAGAGGGAAAGAATGGAGCTGAGGTAGAAAAGTGAAAGGAGGGGGAGGGCATGAATTTGTGTATGCTGATCTGACACCATTTGGTTTCATGTCTTCTGTCAAGACGTTTCTATAGCGCCTTTCACGACGTCACAAAACGCTTTACAGCCAATTAAGTATTTTTGAAGTAAAGTCACTGTTGTAATGTAGGAAGCGCGGCAGCCAATTTGCGCATAGCAATCTCCCACAAACAGCACTGAGATAATGACCAGACCATTTGTTTCAGTGATGTTGGTGGAGGGATAAATATTGGCTAGGACACCAGGGGAATTCCCCTGCTCTCCTTCGAATAGGATCTTTTACATCTACCTGAGAGCGCAGGTGGGCCTTGATTTAACACCTCATCCAAAAGACGGCACCTCTGACAGTGCAGCACTCCCTCAGCACTGCACTGGAGTGTCAGCCTTGAATTTTGTGCTCAAGTCTCTGGAGTGGGACTTGAACCCACAACCTTCTAACTCAAAAGGTGAGAGTGTTACCCACTGAGCCAAGGCCGGCATCTGAGAATTCAGTTACTCCTCAGAAATATACCGAGTACAGCCAGCAGAGAGAATCAGACGTCTGCTGTCGGCTTCATTGCTCTAATATAAAAGCACCCAAAAAGTGAACAAACAACAACTTGCATTTATATAGCACCTTTAACATGGTCAAACGTCCCAAGACACTTAACAGGAGCGTATCAGACAAAATTTGACACATAAGGAGATATTAGGACCTCATGGCCAACAGCTTAGTCAAAGAAGTAGGTATTACAGAGCATCTCAAAGGAGGAGAGGTTTAGGGAGGGAATTCCAGAACTTGGGACCTTAGAACAACTAAGGCATGGCCGCCAATGGTGGCGCAATGAAAACTGGGGATGCACAAGAGGCCAAAATTGGAGAAGCGCAGAGATCTCGGGGGGGTGGGGGGGGGGGGTGGTTGTAGGGCTGAAGGAGGTAACGGAAATACGGAGGGGCGAGACGATGGAGGAATTTAAAAATCGATGCATTGCCGGAGCGGGAGCTAATGTAGGTCATTGAGCACAAGGGTGATGGGTGAATGGGACTTGGTGTGAGTTAGGATACGGGCAGCAGTCTTGGATCAGCTCAAGTTTACGGAACTGACGGGTAGAAGTATGTGCGTGTCTGTAATGGCGATTTTGATTTATCTTCGCAGGCTTATAATCGTTTTGAGTTTTTGCAGCCTGTCTTTCCAATTGGCCATGTCACTGTGCAAAGATACTCTTATTCAGTTTCTCTTTGCACGTGTTCCTTATATTGCGGCGTTCAGTTACATCTCTGCACTCTTACTGCTGCTCAGAAATGCCTTCCAAACATACCGACTGGGGCTGGTTCACCAAGAGAGGGTGAAACGTGGGAGCTTGTAGCTCATTTCTGCCTCAACAATTCCACTGGATCCTAACTTGTATCGTGTGCCCCTCGGCCATTCACGGAAATTGGACCGGGCTTGTTTTTGCACACTAGCGCACCTCCACCACAACCCCCCCGACCTCGCGGGGGTCAGTCCCAGTGAAACTGATTAACGGCTGCCCAGGAACATGTTAATTTGCCGTTGGTGATTTGGCTGTGTGACCTGCCCAACGGATGGGAGGGTGGTGCCAAAAGGTTGGAATCCAACAAGCCTACCAAAAAAAAGGCAGGTTCCATTCACACCAAATTCTCTAAACCGGCAATGATTATACGGAGTGAGTATTGCCACCACTGTCAGCCAATGAGATGGAGCCGGGGCAAGAATTACAGCAAACAGAGTCTATTTAAACAGTCTCTGTGAACTACAGCAAACGGAACTCATGACCAAAACTACAGCAAAGTGTCCTGATAAAAGTAGCATTATTTCTCCAGCAAAATGCAATGAGAGGTGGACAGCAACATAATGCAAATTATGTCATTAAAATCAATTACAGTCACGTCTCCAGGCATGATTGGGGAATTACCCAAACATCTTCATTCTGGCCGGGGCTTGTGGTGTCATAGGGGTACAGTAGCATAGTGGTTATGTTACTGGACTAGTAATCCAGAGACCTGGACTAATGATTTAGAGATGTGAGTTCAAATCCCACCACAGCAGCTGGGGAATTTAAATTCAGTTAATTCATGAATTAAAAAGCTAGTATCAGTAATGGTGACCATGAAACTACCGGATTGTCGGAAAAACCCAACTGGTTCACTAAGAAGGAGACCCACAGCACTCTTAACTGCCCTCTGAAATGGCCTAGCAAGCCACTCCGTTGTACCAAACCGCTACAACAAAGTCAGCACTGTGGGAATGGTTTCACCACAAAGACTGCAGCGGTTCAAGAAGGTGGCTCACCATCTCCTTCTCAAGGGCAATTAGGGATGGGCAATAAATGCTGGCCTTGCCAGCAACGCCCACATCCCGTGAACGAATAAATAAAAAGAACATTTGCTATGATTAGAATGTCAAATCACTTTTCGTTCTTCTGTTGATTCAGTTCCTAAGTGCATATTCTGCATATAAACGAGGCAAGGTTGCAGAACAACTTCCGGCTCTGTTGGTGGTATCTAATAATAGCACCTCTCATTCTCTCGCTTGGGTTTGTACTAGTTTTATTTTGCACACAACCTTGGGCTTTCTCAGTGTGTTCATAACATAGAAACAGGAGCATGCCATTCAGCCCCTCGAGCCTGCTCTGCCATTCAATTACATCAGTGGTTCGCAAACTTTTTCCTTGAAGGAACCCTTTTCAGACAGATTAGTTTTCATGGAACCCCCGTCCAATGTTCCCTTTAAGCTGCATGGCCGCGCAGCACTCTGGAGCTCCTGCGCAGACGCCTCTCTGGCTTTTAAATGGAAAAACCGCGCATGTGTAGAATTCTGAATGGGCTGTGCAGCCCTTCCAAAAAATTAGAGGTAACATTTCCCTCGTCTAAATTATAATACTATAAACTCCTTGCACATTTACATATCTGAATGTAAAATTCATCAGTGAATTTAAAGGAACTTGCATGAAATTTTGCCAGGGCTGTCCGATACAGTGAACACTGATGTGATTGGTAATGTGAAAACTTTTATCTTCGCTTCAGCTGAAAGGTAACCCTACAGCAACATGCCTGTTGAATACTTCATCGCATGACACCTCCCTGCTTTTCCTGGAGTGGGATTAGGCTTGGTGGCTCCTGTTGGGAACACTGGCACCATTTCAAGTGTAGTCCGCCACCACCTGCCGAATCACTGCACAGCTGCTGTGTGTTTCAAGGTTTTTTCCCTCCCCCTCTGCTGTTTACTGGCCTATCTGAACGGACCCCAGTTTGAGAACCGCTGAATTATTCTTCCATTATCCAAATACATGGGAGGGCTACTGTCATATCCAATTAGCAAATTACACGAGTGTTCTGATTGACCTTGGGCAATGCTACATTACTGGATATTGACATATAAAGTCACTTCAGTTAACTGGGTGTGTGGGCTTACCTACAGGAATGATTTTTCACACCGGACTCAAGAAAACCATCTGGTGCAGCTTAAAAACTTGAACACCCTCCTCATCGCCCTCCTCCTTCCTGTCCCCCAATCCCTCTCTCCGTGCCACTATCTCTTTCTCCCCGTCACTCTTCCCCAATCTCGCTCTATCTGCATCTTTCGCCCATTCCTCTCTCTGTACCCCGTCTCCCTGTCACTCTCCACACCCAAGTTTCACCTTCACCAGATCCCACTTGTCGACTCTGCCGAACTGCTCGAACAACAGCTGGACCTTGTCCCGCTGTACCTCCGGGGGCAGCTTCCCCACAAAGAGCTTCAGCAGTGGCGGACCCCAGTTTGAGAACCACTGAATTAGATTATGGCTGATCTGTACCTGAACTTCATTTATATGCCATCACTCCCTATCCCTTGATACCCTTACCTAACAAAAGTCTCTCATTCTCAGTCTTGAAAGCTCTAATTGTCCCAGCATCAACAGCCTTTTGGGGAAGAGAATTTCAGATTTAGAATAGAATCACAGAATGGTTACAGCAAAGGAGGTGGTGATTTGGCCCGTTGAGCCCTTGCCGGCTCTCTGCAAGAGCACTTCAGGTAGTCTCACTCCCCTGCCCTTTCCCCGTAGCCCTGCTACCCTTTGTGAAAAAGTGCTTCCTAATTTCCCTCCTAAATGGCCTAGCTCTAATTTTAAGATTATGTCCCCTCATCCTTAATTCTCCTTCGGAATACAAGCCAAGCTTATGCAACCTGTCCTCATAATTTAACCCTCTAAGCCCCAGTATAATTCTGGTGAATCTGCGCTGCACCCACTCCAAGGCCAATACAGTAAACTCTTGTTTAAACGGCACTTAATCATCCGGAATTCTTTAATAACCGGCAAAATTCAGGAGTAGGTTCAGGAACCCAAAGGTAAGTTTTTACTGTATATTTGTGGCCGTGTAACCGGGGCTCCTGCACCTGCGGCCGTGTAACCGGGGCTCCTGCACCTGCGGCCGTGTAACCGGGGCTCCTGCACCTGCGGCCGTGTAACCGGGGCTCCTGCACCTGCGGCCGTGTAACCGGGGCTCCTGCACCTGCGGCCGTGTAACCGGGGCTCCTGCACCTGCGGCCGTGTAACCGGGGCTCCTGCACCTGCGGCCGTGTAAGCGGGGCTCCTGCACCTGCGGCCGTGTAAGCGGGGCTCCTGCACCTGCGGCCGTGTAACCGGGGCTCCTGCACCTGCGGCCGTGTAACCGGGGCTCCTGCACCTGCGGCCGTGTAACCGGGGCTCCTGCACCTGCGGCCGTGTAACCGGGGCTCCTGCACCTGCGGCCGTGTAACCGGGGCTCCTGCACCTGCGGCCGTGTAACCGGGGCTCCTGCACCTGCGGCCGTGTAACCGGGGCTCCTGCACCTGCGGCCGTGTAACCGGGGCTCCTGCACCTGCGGCCGTGTAACCGGGGCTCCTGCACCTGCGGCCGTGTAACCGGGGCTCCTGCACCTGCGGCCGTGTAACCGGGGCTCCTGCACCTGCGGCCGTGTAAGCGGGGCTCCTGCACCTGCGGCCGTGTAAGCGGGGCTCCTGCACCTGCGGCCGTGTAAGCGGGGCTCCTGCACCTGCGGCCGTGTAAGCGGGGCTCCTGCACCTGCGGCCGTGTAAGCGGGGCTCCTGCACCTGCGGCCGTGTAAGCGGGGCTCCTGCACCTGCGGCCGTGTAAGCGGGGCTCCTGCACCTGCGGCCGTGTAAGCGGGGCTCCTGCACCTGCGGCCGTGTAAGCGGGGCTCCTGCACCTGCGGCCGTGTAAGCGGGGCTCCTGCACCTGCGGCCGTGTAAGCGGGGCTCCTGCACCTGCGGCCGTGTAAGCGGGGCTCCTGCACCTGCGGCCGTGTAAGCGGGGCTCCTGCACCTGCGGCCGTGTAACCGGGGCTCCTGCACCTGCGGCCGTGTAACCGGGGCTCCTGCACCTGCGGCCGTGTAACCGGGGCTCCTGCACCTGCGGCCGTGTAACCGGGGCTCCTGCACCTGCGGCCGTGTAACCGGGGCTCCTGCACCTGCGGCCGTGTAACCGGGGCTCCTGCACCTGCGGCCGTGTAACCGGGGCTCCTGCACCTGCGGCCGTGTAACCGGGGCTCCTGCACCTGCGGCCGTGTAACCGGGGCTCCTGCACCTGCGGCCGTGTAACCGGGGCTCCTGCACCTGCGGCCGTGTAACCGGGGCTCCTGCACCTGCGGCCGTGTAACCGGGGCTCCTGCACCTGCGGCCGTGTAACCGGGGCTCCTGCACCTGCGGCCGTGTAACCGGGGCTCCTGCACCTGCGGCCGTGTAACCGGGGCTCCTGCACCTGCGGCCGTGTAACCGGGGCTCCTGCACCTGCGGCCGTGTAACCGGGGCTCCTGCACCTGCGGCCGTGTAACCGGGGCTCCTGCACCTGCGGCCGTGTAACCGGGGCTCCTGCACCTGCGGCCGTGTAACCGGGGCTCCTGCACCTGCGGCCGTGTAAGCGGGGCTCCTGCACCTGCGGCCGTGTAAGCGGGGCTCCTGCACCTGCGGCCGTGTAAGCGGGGCTCCTGCACCTGCGGCCGTGTAAGCGGGGCTCCTGCACCTGCGGCCGTGTAAGCGGGGCTCCTGCACCTGCGGCCGTGTAAGCGGGGCTCCTGCACCTGCGGCCGTGTAAGCGGGGCTCCTGCACCTGCGGCCGTGTAAGCGGGGCTCCTGCACCTGCGGCCGTGTAAGCGGGGCTCCTGCACCTGCGGCCGTGTAAGCGGGGCTCCTGCACCTGCGGCCGTGTAAGCGGGGCTCCTGCACCTGCGGCCGTGTAAGCGGGGCTCCTGCACCTGCGGCCGTGTAAGCGGGGCTCCTGCACCTGCGGCCGTGTAAGCGGGGCTCCTGCACCTGCGGCCGTGTAAGCGGGGCTCCTGCACCTGCGGCCGTGTAAGCGGGGCTCCTGCACCTGCGGCCGTGTAAGCGGGGCTCCTGCACCTGCGGCCGTGTAAGCGGGGCTCCTGCACCTGCGGCCGTGTAACCGGGGCTCCTGCACCTGCGGCCGTGTAACCGGGGCTCCTGCACCTGCGGCCGTGTAACCGGGGCTCCTGCACCTGCGGCCGTGTAACCGGGGCTCCTGCACCTGCGGCCGTGTAACCGGGGCTCCTGCACCTGCGGCCGTGTAACCGGGGCTCCTGCACCTGCGGCCGTGTAACCGGGGCTCCTGCACCTGCGGCCGTGTAACCGGGGCTCCTGCACCTGCGGCCGTGTAACCGGGGCTCCTGCACCTGCGGCCGTGTAACCGGGGCTCCTGCACCTGCGGCCGTGTAACCGGGGCTCCTGCACCTGCGGCCGTGTAACCGGGGCTCCTGCACCTGCGGCCGTGTAACCGGGGCTCCTGCACCTGCGGCCGTGTAACCGGGGCTCCTGCACCTGCGGCCGTGTAACCGGGGCTCCTGCACCTGCGGCCGTGTAACCGGGGCTCCTGCACCTGCGGCCGTGTAACCGGGGCTCCTGCACCTGCGGCCGTGTAACCGGGGCTCCTGCACCTGCGGCCGTGTAACCGGGGCTCCTGCACCTGCGGCCGTGTAACCGGGGCTCCTGCACCTGCGGCCGTGTAACCGGGGCTCCTGCACCTGCGGCCGTGTAACCGGGGCTCCTGCACCTGCGGCCGTGTAACCGGGGCTCCTGCACCTGCGGCCGTGTAACCGGGGCTCCTGCACCTGCGGCCGTGTAACCGGGGCTCCTGCACCTGCGGCCGTGTAACCGGGGCTCCTGCACCTGCGGCCGTGTAACCGGGGCTCCTGCACCTGCGGCCGTGTAAGCGGGGCTCCTGCACCTGCGGCCGTGTAAGCGGGGCTCCTGCACCTGCGGCCGTGTAAGCGGGGCTCCTGCACCTGCGGCCGTGTAAGCGGGACTCCTGCACCTGCGGCCGTGTAACCGGGACTCCTGCACCTGCGGCCGTGTAACCGGGACTCCTGCACCTGCGGCCGTGTAACCGGGACTCCTGCACCTGCGGCCGTGTAACCGGGACTCCTGCACCTGCGGCCGTGTAACCGGGACTCCTGCACCTGCGGCCGTGTAACCGGGACTCCTGCACCTGCGGCCGTGTAACCGGGACTCCTGCACCTGCGGCCGTGTAACCGGGACTCCTGCACCTGCGGCCGTGTAACCGGGACTCCTGCACCTGCGGCCGTGTAACCGGGACTCCTGCACCTGCGGCCGTGTAACCGGGACTCCTGCACCTGCGGCCGTGTAACCGGGACTCCTGCACCTGCGGCCGTGTAACCGGGACTCCTGCACCTGCGGCCGTGTAACCGGGACTCCTGCACCTGCGGCCGTGTAACCGGGACTCCTGCACCTGCGGCCGTGTAACCGGGACTCCTGCACCTGCGGCCGTGTAACCGGGACTCCTGCACCTGCGGCCGTGTAACCGGGACTCCTGCACCTGCGGCCGTGTAACCGGGACTCCTGCACCTGCGGCCGTGTAACCGGGACTCCTGCACCTGCGGCCGTGTAACCGGGACTCCTGCACCTGCGGCCGTGTAACCGGGACTCCTGCACCTGCGGCCGTGTAACCGGGACTCCTGCACCTGCGGCCGTGTAACCGGGACTCCTGCACCTGCGGCCGTGTAACCGGGACTCCTGCACCTGCGGCCGTGTAACCGGGACTCCTGCACCTGCGGCCGTGTAACCGGGACTCCTGCACCTGCGGCCGTGTAACCGGGACTCCTGCACCTGCGGCCGTGTAACCGGGACTCCTGCACCTGCGGCCGTGTAACCGGGACTCCTGCACCTGCGGCCGTGTAACCGGGACTCCTGCACCTGCGGCCGTGTAACCGGGACTCCTGCACCTGCGGCCGTGTAACCGGGACTCCTGCACCTGCGGCCGTGTAACCGGGACTCCTGCACCTGCGGCCGTGTAACCGGGACTCCTGCACCTGCGGCCGTGTAACCGGGACTCCTGCACCTGCGGCCGTGTAACCGGGACTCCTGCACCTGCGGCCGTGTAACCGGGACTCCTGCACCTGCGGCCGTGTAACCGGGACTCCTGCACCTGCGGCCGTGTAACCGGGACTCCTGCACCTGCGGCCGTGTAACCGGGACTCCTGCACCTGCGGCCGTGTAACCGGGACTCCTGCACCTGCGGCCGTGTAACCGGGACTCCTGCACCTGCGGCCGTGTAACCGGGACTCCTGCACCTGCGGCCGTGTAACCGGGACTCCTGCACCTGCGGCCGTGTAACCGGGACTCCTGCACCTGCGGCCGTGTAACCGGGACTCCTGCACCTGCGGCCGTGTAACCGGGACTCCTGCACCTGCGGCCGTGTAACCGGGACTCCTGCACCTGCGGCCGTGTAACCGGGACTCCTGCACCTGCGGCCGTGTAACCGGGACTCCTGCACCTGCGGCCGTGTAACCGGGACTCCTGCACCTGCGGCCGTGTAACCGGGACTCCTGCACCTGCGGCCGTGTAACCGGGACTCCTGCACCTGCGGCCGTGTAACCGGGACTCCTGCACCTGCGGCCGTGTAACCGGGACTCCTGCACCTGCGGCCGTGTAACCGGGACTCCTGCACCTGCGGCCGTGTAACCGGGACTCCTGCACCTGCGGCCGTGTAACCGGGACTCCTGCACCTGCGGCCGTGTAACCGGGACTCCTGCACCTGCGGCCGTGTAACCGGGACTCATGCACCTGCGGCCGTGTAAGCGGGACTCATGCACTTGCGGCCGTGTAAGCGGGACTCATGCACTTGTGGCCGTGTAACCGGGACTCCTGCACTTGTGGCCGTGTAACCAAGGCTCTTGTACCTGCGGCCGTGTAACAGGGACTCCTGGATCTGTGGCCGTGTAACCGGGGCTCCTGCACATGTGGCCGCGTAACCGCGGCTCCTGCACTTGTGGCCGCGTAACCGCGGCTCCTGGACCTGTGGCGGTGTAGCCGCGGCTCCTGGACCTGTGGCTGTGTAACGGGGCTCTCGTACCTTGGGCCATTGTCACTCCATGTCCCTTCTTCTGGTCTGAGGTCGGCCGATATATAAATTGCCTCGGTAGGTATACCTCTCCGCTATCCAGAATTTTTAATCAACCGGCACCATCACGGTCCCATAGGTGCCGGATACAAAAGAGTTTACTGTATATCCTTCCTGAGGTGCAGTGTGCAGAACTGAATGCAGTGCTCCAGGATGGGGTCTGACCAAGGCTCTGTACAACTGAAGCATAACTTTGTAATCCAGCTCTAGATAAAGGCCAACATTCCATTAGCCTTTCTGATTGCTTTCTGTACCTGTCGACTGGCTTTTCATGATGTGTGTGCTGGGATTCCAAAACTCTTAGCTCCTATGCAGTTCCTAGTTTCTCACCATTTAGAAAATGCCCCGATTTATCTTGCTAGGGTCCAAAGTGGATGATCAAAGTTATACTGCCAGCGTGGGCTTCGCCAAGTTCTTCGGGGTCTCCTGTGTACTTCCCATCAGTCTCCATGTAGGAGTTTCATAAACACAGCCGTAAATTTGGGAGCGAGGAGGCAGTTCTCTTCAGGGTTGCTGAGGAGATGCTGCAAGTCTCCGTATACTTTGACGACTCATTACTTCAGGATTCCATGTACGCATCACTGATTCTAGCTCAAAGAGCTCAAACTTGCTGCATGTTTCTTGCAAAATTCCAGTTCAGGGCTCCAGTATTTAGCACGTATCCAAAGTTACGAAAGCAGCAAGAAGCACATTTTAAAAATCAAGTCAGCAAAGCATGGAAGATCAGGCCATCAAAGCAGATGATTAAAAGACTGAAAGAACAAGCTGCTGTAAAACGCCAACACGTCTGACAATTCCCACAGCTCAGGACACGAACAATAACAGACAGGCAAAGACCCTCTGGTCCATTCAGCCTGTCCCACACAATTGTGATACCTTGTGCATCAATGTATGCACACTCTACCCCACCCAAAATCCCAGGAGAGGCGAAAAAGCAGATAAAAACTCAGGCCACTTTGCGGGGAATAAATCGGGGAAATTTCTCTCTGACCCCCCCATGGCGATCGAAACAAGTCCAGATCATCACGCTGGCCCTGATAATCCTGTACAGTACCTACCTTTTGCAAGGGGTGATCTCCGCCCCAGCCAGAAACCGGTCCAGCTCTCGCTGTCCGCGAATTGGCATCCATCACGAGCCGGCAGCCTGTTACACGGGTCCACTATCCGCTGGGAAAAGGACCACCACCTGACATCTAACCTAGATCTGGCCTTCTACAACTTAAAATTGTGACCTCTGGTCCTCCCTAATCTATATATATTTGGTACATCATCACCTTCCCTTCATCATCTTATAAACCTTGATCAGACACGCAAGCCCCTAACTCGAACAATTCAAAATCAAAGTTAGTGGGAAGCAGATGTCCTTTGGGGGGAAAAAAAAAACCGACCAAGAAAACAGGGGATTGGCAGCCAACATGGAAAGCTCTTTGCTCTTCCTTGAGAAATGAACCATTAAAGCAAAACCACTTTCCCACTAGTCTGTAACAGCATTTACCAAATACAGGACCGTGCAAAACTTACTCCAGAGCAACAGACGTTATTCCACAGGATTAGATAAATACATTTCCATTCCCAGTCACCACCAATAAATGATACGCACACACGTAACAAATCTAAGGCTCAGCAACAGTAAAAGTGAAAAGTTACAGATGGAAGAAGGAAACCCCAGGGAATGTATTCTGAATGTCAGTACATTTCCTAGGAACAGGAGGAGGCCATTCAGCTCCTCAAGCCTGTTCTGCCATTCAATGAGATCATGGCTGATCAGTATCTTAACTCCATCTACCCGCCTTGTTTCTGTACCCCTTTTTACCTACCAAAAATCTACTGATCTCAGTTTTGACATTTTCAATCGACCCCCAGCCTCAATAGCGTTTTGAGAGTGTTCCAGATTTCCACCACCCTTTGTGTGAAGAAGTGCTTCCTGACATCACCCCGAATGGCCTGGCTCTAATATTAAGATTATGTCCCCTTGTGTTGGACTCCCCCACCAGAGAAAATAGTTTTCTCTACCTACCCTATCAACTCCTTTGATCATCTTAAACACCTCAATTAGATCACCCCATATTCAATTTCATTCACAATGCTTACTAAAAAATTATTTTTAAAATACCTCTTCAGAGTATGGGGTTTTAAGGTCCCAGGAACCCAGGGAATTTGGAAGGAGATCCCTGGGGGTTGAAGCCAAATTATTGCTCCTCAGTCATCAGATTTCTGCACTTTTCGGTATTTGATAACCCACTCGGTTTCTGCTGCTGAAAATATACCAGCAACAACAACCTGCATTTATATATCGCCTTTAATAGAGTAAAACGTCCCAAGGTGCTTCACAGGAACATTATCAGACAAAAATTGACAGAGCCAAAGAAGGAAACATTAGGGCAGCTTGGTCAAAAAGGTAGGTTTTAAGGAGCGCCTTCAAGGAGGAGAGTGAGTTGGAGAGGCAAAGAGGCTTAGGGAGGGAATTCCAGAACTTAGGGCCTAGACTGTTGAAGGCAAAGCTGCCAATAGTGAGGCGAAAGAAATGGGGGATGCACGAGAGGCCAGAGTTGGAGGAACGTAGAGTCATGCTGCTGTATAGACCGTTTCGCTTTGGGTAGTTGACACTGCCTTTCAGTGTGAATGGGTCAATATTTACAAGGGGTCACCACACAAACACAGGGCTGCAGGTCAATTACAAGCTGAATGCAACAGTGAAGCTCATGGTTGTAATGAGGAGACCAAGGAGATGCTTGTAGAGCACATCAACGGTCTTTCACTGGTGTCCAACATAGTATTTCCAAACCTATCAAGTTTAAAGCTCTGACCTGGACTAATTTTTGCTGTTTTTAGCAAAAACATTCAAAGCACTTCCCCCTAGAGTTTCCTCCTTATAAAGCCACAACAAAAAGAAAAGCTACAGTGGTCAAAGCATCACCACAACAAAAGAACCCACTACAAAAAACAAGTGTGACTAAAAAAGTTACAGTCAAGACTGAGGGAGAACAAACATCATCAGCTGTCAATCACAACTTTGTTCCTACCTCTCAGGAGTACAATACCCAGTGAGAAACATTAAAATTAAGAAATTCTTGCATCCATGTAGCCCCTCATCAGATCGTTGAAACGTCTCAAAGTGCTTCCAAAAATAACTTTTTGGCGTTAAGCCACAAATGTGGGCAAATGTGGCAGTCATTCTGTATCAGCAATGCCCCACAAACAACAATGACACGAACTAAGTTATCTGAATTTTTGTTTGTGGGAGGTATAATGGCCAGAAGATCTGTTAAATGCCCTGGTTTTCTTCGAGTAGTCCCACACAACCTCTAACATCCATTGGAACATATTAAACTTTAATGGTTTAATGCCTCACCTCCAGTAATACAGCACTCCCTCAGTGCTGCACTGCAGTGTCAGCCTAGATTATGAACTGAAGTCCTGGAGTTCTAACTCAAACCCACAACTTTCAAAACCAGAAGGCAAAGTTCTACCAACTGCGCCAAGCTGGCATATAAACAGTTCCTCTTCAAAATAACACTGTCAATCTTATTGATGGTGATGATATCAAGAAAGTAGTCCGAAACATCCCAGGAGTGAATAGTACTCACAGAACGTCTACACATAAACTAGGACTAGGGCTAAATTAAACAAAATGGCCCAAATCAATTTGTATGTCACCTAACCGCAGTCCATGTGCATATGCACCCGAATATCATACAGTCACAAACAACGTAGCTAAGATTTTTTGCAAACCAAACCTTGACCTGGAAGCAAAGTCTCAGAAGTACTTTCTGTCAACATCCTTCTTCGCTGTCCTGGTCTTATAAAATACATAGCAAGATAGGTTAACCCTCGTAAAACACAGTTCATTTGTTCCAATGTTTATGTTCCAATATAAGGCCGATATGGTTGCAAGCATTTTATTAACAAAAGTGAAACTGTTCTTCTCTTCTCAACCAATTTCTAGTAGCATTTGGTAACCACACGGAGGTGTGCCATTTCCAGGTTCTGTCCCTCTTGGGCTGCTCCATGTTGTTTACCCCATGTGCATCTGAGAGTGGTTCCACCAACTTCAACAGCAGCCAGGATTTGAGATTGTTGCAGGAGTTGATCAGGAGCCATCCGAGAAAGCCCTGTACCGGCCGAGTACACCGATAGTATCTGGCAGACGGTGTCTTTTTGAGGAAGAGCCATCCTTCAGACCGGCTCCCAAGCTGATTTGAAGTGTAGCTCCACCCCGCTCTCATTGACGCACGAGAGGAGGAGCCCAGGGACATGTACAGACTGTCCAGTTACAAATGGCTGAGGAAGGAAAGAAATCCTAAATGGTGGACATCTATCACAATACAAAATCAGTAATAACTCGTAAAAGGTACCGTATATCGCTGTTGCTTTAAGACAGTGATTGGGGTGGTGTACTCTGAACACAACAGACAACCTTAATGTTTTTAAGGCAACCTTCTAGGCTGATATGATTGCAATCATTTATTAACAAAAGTGAAACTGTTCTCTTCTCCCTTCAACCAATTTCTGGCAGCATTTGGCAATCTCTGTGCAACACAATGTCTCCCTATCCAAGATGCTAGCAGCTGACATGTCCCCATAATTGTAACTGATATCAGAGAATGAAAGTTAGGAAGAGCAGGGATGTCCACGGGCCAGGTGCCTGAGCCCAGGCGACTCAGTCTATTGGAGATATATTTCTTATTTGCTGGTTTGTCCTGTTTGAATTTTGTGGGTCTGGGGTTTGGAAACTTATGGTTCTGTTCTTAGTGCTGTTGGTGGGTAAATTCTAAATCAGAACATCAAGATGTGTCAGTATCAACATGTGGGAACGAATGGGAACATTGATTTAAACTCTCGTTGTGGCCCGAGGCTCCATGATACATGCCTGCATGATGCACAAAGACAAAAAGCTTCAACACCCTTGACATGGGGAATGAGATTCCGCGTGCCGATAATTTTAGCAAGTTTCACCCCAGCCGTGGCTCAGTGGTTAGCACTCTCACCTCCGAGTCAGAAGGTTGTGGGTCAATGCTCCTCAATTTTTTTTTGGCCCGTGCAGCCCCTTTAAAAGTCTGCGCATGCGCATTTTTTTTCAATTTAAAAGCCAACGCGCCGCTGCACAGGACCCCTGGAGCGCTGCACGGCCGCGGGAACGTTGTGTGTTGATGTCCGACTCCAGAGACACTTCGGTGCAGTACTGAGGGAGTGCTGCACCGTCAGAGGTGCCGTCTTTCAGATGAGACATTAAACTGAGGCCCCTCTCAGGTGGACGTAAAAGATCCCGTGACACTATTTCAAAGAAGAGCAGGGGATTTCTCCCCGGTGTCCTGGCCAATATATATCCCTCAACCAATACCTAAAAGCAGATCATCTGTTTGTGGGAGCTTACTGTATGCAAATTGGCTGCCAAATTTCCTGCATAACAGTGACTACTTTTCAAAAGTACTTCGTTGACTGTAAAGCACTTTGGGATGTCCTGAGGTCCTGAAAGGCGCTATATAAATGCAAGTCTTTCTTTCTTAAATGTGAACCAGCTGGGGGGTTTTATGACAATCCGACAGCTTCATTGTCACTTTTATTGATAGGGGATGAAATTCTTCTGGTCGGTAATTTTAGCAAGCTGGCTAATGAGCATTAAAAAATATTTCACCCCCAGAAAGTATAAAAGAGGTCTGGATCTGCAGCGTAACCTACAGAATTGACAGTTGAGAGCAATGAAGCAGTAATTTAAGGATAGGGTTCGGGAACTGATTGGCTTACAACCATCATTTTGAACTCGGATTTGATTATAGACTCTCAAATCACTCTCTGGTACCTGATTAGTTAGTGTATTTATGTACCCGGGATTTGATAGTTTCATTCAGTTTCAGGCCGTTTCAGGCCTAGTTTGTGCTGCAAATGTCTATCATTGCACTGTGTGGCCTTCAGGCGTGAAAACATTGCCATTAAAAGGACCGACAACTGCTACATCATTACTGCAGGTTGCTCACGAAAAGCCTTCAGCTCATCGCTGGAAACCAGCTCCTGTATGTATTAAATAGAACTAACTGCACACATATTCTGTGCGGAAACAATGCAGTATTTTCTATCATAACGATGTTTGTCCTGTATTTGCACAGAGTACAAGTTCTGTTCTGAGCAACGCTGATAATAGTTTATTCTAAGTGGCCCAGTGGGTAGCACTCTCACCTCTAAGTCCGAAGGTTGTGGGTTCAAGCCCCACTCGAGATTCAGCACAATCTAGGCCGACACTCCAATGCAGTACTGAGGGAGTGCTGCACTGTCAGAAGGGCCGTTAAATCGAAGCCCCGTCTGCCCCCTCAGCTGGACATAAAGGAACCCAGGGCACTTAATTGCGTACCAGCTGGGTTTTTACGACAATCCGATAGCAGGGAAGGACTCCCCGGTGTCCTGGCCAACATTTATCCTTCAACCAACATCACTAAAACAGATTATCTGGTTATTATCACATTGCTGTTTGTGGGACCCTGCTGTGCGCAAATTGACTGCCGTGTTTCCATACATTACATTACAACAATGAATAGACTTCAAAAGTACTTCATTGACTGTAAAGCGCTGTGGGATGTCCTGAAAGACGCTATATAAATGCAAATCCTTTCCTAAAGTAGACCGCGAAGATGCTAACGAGGGTTTAGATGCTTATCCAATCCTAGGCAATGCTGTTCTCCTAAAGAAAACACAGAAAAAATAAACTGATCTAAGCTGTTCTATGCACTGGCATATAAAGTGAGGTTCATCCTTTTTTTATATGCAAGAGTGTGGGGTATTAGAGGAAATTTTTTGATACCATGCACAGGGTTGGGAATTCTTCAGGGAAATTAGAACATTTTCATTTTCAAATATCACTTTCACTGGCTTTGCTGATGTTTTAGCTTTATGTGACACCTTGTATTTACACAAGGCTGCAGCTCCTGATCAGGTTATGGATTCTTGGTTTGAAGATATTGGGTATGCTGGTATGGCATTCATTTGCAAATAACCAGTGATCTCGCTATACTGAACAAAAAGCAAAATACTGCAGATGCTGGAAATCTGAAACAAAGAGAGAGAAAATGCTAGAAACACTCAGCAGGTCAGGAAGGATCTGTGGAGAGAGAAACAGAGTTAACGTTTTGGCTGTGGATCCTTCATCTGAACTACGGTTCCAATTCTGAGGAAGGGTACAAGCCTGAAACGTCTTGTCAGTTCGCTGCTCAGAGGCTGCCTGACCTGCTGGGTATTCCCTGCACTTTCTGATCTTATGACAATTGTAAGTTGTGCCATATAAAAAAATGATTCAACAATCCAACCAGAGAAGTTATGTTAAACTTGTTTAGAACCTTGGTTAGACCACACTTGAGAATACTGTGAACAGTTCTAGTCTCCATAATACAAAAAGGATACAGAGGCGCTGGAGAGGCTCGTGTGGAGCAAGAACACTGATGCAGACCTTTAGGGCTGAGGCTGAACCACACTGTTCACAACCTTGGTGTCATATTTGACCCTGAAATGAGCTTCCAACCACATATCCACAGCATAACAAAGACCACCTACTTCCACCTCTGTAACATCGCCCGTCTCCACCCTTGCATCAGCTCATCCGCTGCTGAAACCCTCATCCATGCCTTTGTTACCTCTAGACTTGACTATTCCAACGCACTCCTGGCTGGCCTCCCACATTCCACCCTACGTAAACTTGAGGTCATCCAAAACTCGGCTGCCCGTGTCCTAACCCGCACCAAGTCCCGTTCGCCCATCACCCCTGTGCTCGCTGACCTACATTGGCTCCCGGTTAAGCAGCACCTCGATTTCAAAATTCTCATACTTGTTTTCAAATCCCTCCATGGCCTTGCCCCTTCATATCTCTGTAATCTCCTTCAGCCCCACAACCCCCACCCCGAGATAGCTGCGCTCCTCTAATTCTGCCCTCTTGAGGATCCCTGATTATAATCGCTCAACCTTTGGTGGCCGTGCCTTCTGTTGTCTAGGCCCTAAGCTCTGGAATTCCCTCCCTAAACCTGTCCGCCTCACTACCTCTCTTTCCTCCTTTAAGACGATCCTTAAAACCTACTTCTTTGACCAAGCTTTTGGTCACCTGCCCTAATTTATCCTTATGTAGATCGTTGTGAAATTTTTTGTCTTAAAATACTCCTGTGCATTACTACATTAAAGGTGCTATATAAATACAAGTTGTTGTTGAAGGACCTTTTTCGGTGCTGTAAATTCTATGAAATTCTGCGCAATAATTGATGTATTATTAATGGATTTAAGCTGAATTTTGTGGCCCAAGTGAGTGTTGTTCGTGCTGGAGAATGGAACACTTTTGGCTTTGTGGCAGCTTCTACCACTTTGATTAGACACAATACAGGGTAGAGTAAAATTAGATGCAGAATGAAATTGTATAATTCTCCCCCAACATTGTGCCTGAATATCGATCTCAGAGTACACCATACAATCATACAGCCATTTAGCCCATCGTGCCTGTGCTGGCTCTTTGAAAGGCCGATGCAATGAGTCCCATTTCCCTGCCCTTTCTCCATAAGCCCTGCAAGTTTATGTTTTTCAAGTATTTATCCAATTCCCTTTTGAAAATTACTACTGATTATGCTTTCACCACCATCTCAGGGAGTACAATCCCGATAACAACTCGCTGCGTTAAAAAATGTCATCTCCCCTCTGGTTCTTTTGCCAATTATCTTAAAACTGTTTCTTCTGGTTAATGACCCTTCTGCCAGCAGAAACAGTTTCTCCCAGCAACCCGATCAAAACTTCTCAAAATTTTGAACACCTCTATTAAATCTTCCCTTAATCTTCTCTGGTGTGACATTTTTCCCACTTCCCACAAAAACCACCTTCTCGTGCCCGCTCTCCAAGTACTGGACTAGAGACAGTTTTGTGCTGTGGGTCCATGCCAACAAATAACAGTGCCGTGGCTGCCCGAATGCATTTCACGCAGGACACTTGCAGCCAAAAGACATAGGAGGCTTCCAGCCAATCAAACCGGGCTGGATTTGAACCCAGGTGGCAGTAGCGAAAGGGCAATGGGAATTGTAAGTTTTAAGAAAAACCAGCAACAAGGAAGAGAAACTTGCAAAGATCCACCCATCACTGATAACAAAGAATGTACACCACAAAATCAGTCCATTTGGCCCAACAGGTCTATGCTGGTGTTTATGCTCCACACGAGCCTCCTCCCACCTTACTTCATCCAACTACATCAGCATATCCTTCTATTCCTTTCTCCCTCACGTCCTTTAATAGCTTCCCCTTAAAGGCAGCTATGTTATTCGCCTCAACCAGTCCTTGTGGTAGTGAGTTCCACATTCTCACCACTCAGAGTAAAAGAAGCTTCCCCTGAATTCTACATTGGATTTATTAGTAACTGTCTTATATTTATGAGGATGCCTAGTTTTGAACTCTCACACAAGTGGGAACACCTTCTTTACGTCTACCATAGAATCATAGAAATTTACAGCACAGAAGGCAGCCATTCGGCCCATTTTGTCTGTGCCAGCCGACAAAGAGCTATCCAGCCTAATCCCACTTTCCAGCACTTGGTCCGCAGCCTTGCAGGCTACGGCACTTCAAGTGCACATCCAAGTACTTTTTAAATGTGATGAGGGTTTCTGCCTCTACCACCCTTTCAGGCAGCAAGTTCCAGACCCCCACCATCCTCTGGGTGAAAAGATTGCACCTCAAATCCCCTCTAAACTTCCGACCAATTACTTTAAATCTATGCCCACTGGTTATTGACCTCTCTGCTAAGGGAAATAGGTGCTTCCTATCCACTCTATCTAGGCCCCATATAATTTTACACACCTCAATTAGGTCTCCCCTCAGCCTCCTCTGTTCCAAAGAAAACAACCCCAGCCTATCCATAAGAACATAAGAAATAGGAGCAGGAGTAGGCCAATCGGCCCCTCGAGCCTGCTCCGCCATTCAATAAGATCATGGCTGATCTGATCCTAACCGCAAATCTACTATCACAGAACCATCTCCTGAATCTAACAGAATTAGACACATGAAATAGCAGCAGGATCAGGCTACACGGCCCCTGGGCCCGCTCCGCTACCCACAGGGCCATGTCCGATCCGAACCTGGACTCATATCCAAATTCCTGCCTGCTCCCCGTAACCCTTAATTCCCTTTACTTCTAGGAAACTGTCTATTTGTTTTAAATTTATGTAATGATGTAGCTTCTGCAGCTTTTTGGGGCAGCATATTCCATGGACCTACCACCCTCTGAGTGAAGTAGTTCCTCCTCATCTCAGTTTTGAAAGAGCAGCCCCTTATTCTAAGACTATGCCCCCTAGTTCTAGTTTCACCCATCATCGGGAACATCCTCCCCGCATCCACCCGATCCAACCCCTTCACAATCTTATATGTTTCAATAAGATCGCCTCTCATTCTTCTGAACTCCAATGAGTAGAGTCCCAATCTACTCAACCGCTCTTCATATGTCCATCCTCTCATCCCCGGGATTAACCGAGTGAACCTTCTTTGTACTGACTCGAGAGCAAGTATGTCTTTTCTTAAGTATGGACACCAAAACTGTATGCAGTATTCCAGGTGCGGTCTCACCAATACCTTGTACAACTGAAGCAATACCTCCCTATTTTTATATTCTATCCCCCTAGCAATGAAAGCCAACATTCCATTGGCCTTCTTAATCACTTGCTGCACCTGCATACTAACCTTTTGAGTTTCGTGCACCAGGACCCCCAGATCCCTTTGTACTTCAGTACTTTCCAGTTTCTTGCCATTAAGATAATAACTTGCTCTACGATTTTTCCTGCCAAAGTGCATAACCTCACACTTTCCAGTATTGTATTCCATCTGCCAAATCTCTGCCCACTTACTTAGCCTGTCTATGTCCCCTTGCAGGTTTTTTATGTCCTCCTCACTCACTACTTTCCCTCCCATCTTAGTATCATCTGCAAACTTTGATATGTTACACTCGGTCCCCTCCTCCAAATCGTTAATATAGATTGTAAAGAGTTGGGGACCCAGCACTGACCCCTGCGGAACACCACTAGTTACTGATTGCCAGTCTGAGAATGAACCATTTATCCCAACTCTCTGCCTTCTGTTAGATAGCCAATCCTCTATCCATGCCAGAATATTACCCCCAATCCCGTGATTTTTTATCTTGAGCAATAATCTTTTGTGTGGCACCTTGTCAAATGCCTTTTGGAAGTCTAAATACACTACGTCCACTGGTTCCCCTTTATCCACCCTATATGTTACTTCCTCAAAGAACTCCAGCAAATTTGTCAAACATGACTTCCCCTTCATAAAACCATGCTGACTTTGTCCTATTAAATTATGATTATCCAAATGTCCTGTTACTGTCTCCTTAATAATGGACTCCAAAATTTTACCTACCACAGATGTTAGGCTAACTGGTCTATAGTTTCCAGCCTTCTGTCTACTGCCCTTTTTAAATAAGGGTGTTACATTAGCAGTTTTCCAGTCTGCCAGGACCTTTGCTGAGTCCAGGGAGTTTTGGAAAATTATTACCAATGCATCCACAATCCCTAACGCCACTTCCCTCAAGACCCTAGGATGTAAGCCATCAGGTCCAGGTGATTTATCCGCCTTGAGTCCCATTATTTTACCGAGTACCACTTCCTTAGTGATTTTGATCGTGTTTAGCTCCTCCCCCCCTATAGCCCCCTGTTTGTCCAGTGTTGGGATATTCTTAGTGTCCTCTACTGTAAAGACTGATATAAAATATTCATTCAGTGTTTTTGCCATCTCCATATTTCCAACCATTAATTTCCCGGTCCCATCCTCTAAGGGACCAACATTAACTTTAGCCACCCTTTTTCCTTTTATATAACTATAAAAACTCTTACTATCTGTTTTTATATTTTTTGCTAATTTACTTTCATAATCTATCTTCCCTTTCTTAATCAATCTTTTTGTTATTTTTTGCTGTCTTTTAAAGTTTCCCTAATCCTCTATCCTCCCACTAGATTTGGCTACCTTATATGCCCTTGTTTTTAGTCGAATACTATCCTTAATTTCTTTACTTAGCCACGGATGGCTGTCTTTTCTTTTACACCCTTTTCTTCTCAGTGGAATATACTTTTTTTGGAGGTTGTAATATAACTCCTTAAATGTACACCACTGATCCATGTATCGTCTTACCCTTTAATCTATTTTCCCAATCCACTCTACTCAATTCCGCTTTTATACCTTCATAGTCTCCTTTATTCAAGCTTAGCACGCTTGTTTGAGATCCAACCTTCTCACCCTCTAATTGAATATGGAATTCAACCATGTTATGGTCATTCCAAGGGGATCCTTTACTAGGACATTTTTAATTAATCCTGTCTCGTTACACAGGACCAGATCTAAGGTTGCTTGCCCCCTGGTCGGTTCAGTTACATACTGCTCAAGAAACCCATCCCTAATACACTCAATGAACTCATCCTCAAGGCAGCCCTGCCCAATTTGATTTGTCCAATTAATATGATAGTTAAAATCCCCCATAATTATAGATGTTCCCTTATTACAAGCCTCAACTATTTCCTGATTGATACTCCGTCCAACAGAGTTGCAACTGTTCGGAGGCCTATAGACTACGCCCACTAGTGTTTTTTTCCCCTTATTATTCCTTACCTCCACCCAAACTGTTTCATTATCCTGATCTTTTGACCCAATATCATTTCTCTGTATTACACTGATTCCTTCCTTTATTAACATAGCCACCCCACCTCCCCTTCCTTCCTGCCTGTCCTTCCTGATCGTTAAATAACCTGGTATGTTTAATTCCCAGGCATTGTCACCCTGCAGCCATGTTTCTGTAAAGGCCACAAGATCATACCCATATGTAGTTATTTGTGCCATTAACTCGTCTATTTTGTTACGAATGCTACGTGCATTCAGATAGAGAACTTTCAAAGATGTTTTGTGACACTTAGTTCCTGCTTTTGCCCTTTTTATTACTTTACCTTTTACTCCATACCTTCTGCCCCTTCCTGACACACTCAGGTAGCAGTGGGGAAATTAAAAACCAAAGTCTATGACCTTCTCTGTTGTCATGTTTATTATTTGCTTTCTAGGAACCTCCCCCCCACTAGTTAGCTTAAAGCCCTCTCTACAGCCCTAGTTATATGATCCGCCAGGACTCTAGTCCCAGCACTGGCCAAGTGAAGCCCGTCCCAACGGAACAGCTCCCTCCTGCCCCAGTACTGGTGCTAGTGTCCCAGGAAGCAAAACCCATTTCTCCCACACCAGTCTTTGAGCCACGCATTTAACTCTCTAATTTTATTTGTCCTAGCCAAATTCGCTCGTGGCTCAGGTAATAATCCAGAGATTATTACCCTTGGGGTTGTTTTTTTAATTTGACCCCTAGCTGCTCATACTCCTTTAACAGAACCGGCTTCCTAGTCCTATCTATGTCGTTTGTACCAACATGGACCACGACAACTGGATCCACCCCCTCCCACTGCAAGTTTCTTTCCAGCCCAGAGGAGATGTCCTTAACCCTGGCACCGGGTAGGCAACACAGCCTTCGGGACTCTCGCTCTCGGCTGCAGAGAACTCTATCTATTCCCCTAATAATACTATCCCCTACCACTACAACATTTCTATTTACTCCCCCCTCTGGAATGGCCCCCCGTTCCACGGTGCTGTGGCCAGGTTGCTCATCCTCCCTGCAGTCCCTGCTCCTGTCCCCACAGGGAGTAAGAACCTCGAACCTGTTGGACAAGAGCAAGGGCTGCGGCTCCTCCAGCTCTACCTCCTGGATCCCCGTACCTGCCTCACTCGTAGTCACACCGTCCTGTCCCTGACCATGGGCTACATCTGAATTAATTAACTTCATAGGTGTGACCACCTCCTGATACACAGAGTCCAGGTACTTCTCCCCCTCCCTGATGTGTCGCAGTGTCTGAAGCTCAGACTCCAGCTCATCAACACGGAGCTGGAGTTCCTGTAGCAGCAGACACTTGTCACAGACGTAATCACCGTGAGCCTCAATGGGGTTCACCGGCTCCCACCTCTCGCAACAGTAACACATCACCTGCTCCATTCTATGTAATTAATTAAATTTTTTTATTGTGTTATGGACACCCTCTGCCCGATTTTAGATGCTAGTATCCCCTTTAATTAATTGGATTTAAATTAAATCAATCCCTCTAGTTACACCAGTTAAATGGTTTACCAACAGTCACTCTGCACCAGAAAGGCCTTATTAACTGCAACCCACAGAGTTAAAGTTTGAAAAGAGCACCTAACACCCCACTTACCCTAACTCACACTTCCCCAAACTCACAGCATCCTTTGATGACTCGCACTCAGTGCTTGCTCGCACTAGGACTGGTCTTTTTATACTGTTTGTTTGTTTACAGCCAAATGGTTAGAAAACTGGTTTCCACTGCCTGCTGTGCCAATTTACTCCTACTGCAGTGTAACCTTGTTTTACTCTTCTTAAACCAACAGAATCCCAAATATTTAACTTTTCCCCTTTACTTAAACTGCTTAAGCAATGTTATCAAGAATGATTTAAAGAGAAATAACAATTTAAGAACTCTCACACTTACCCAAACTCACAGCACGCTTTGATGACTCGCACTCCAATCTTTCCTCATAACTAAAATTCCCCGGCCCAGGCAACATCCTCGTACCCTCTGTACCCTCTCCAGTGCAATCACATCCTTCCTGTAATGTGGTGACAAGAACTGCACACAGTGCTCCAGCTGAGGCCTAACTAGTGTTTTATACAGTTCAAGCATAACCTCCCTGCTCTTATATTCTATGCCTCAGCTAATTATCTACCTGTCCTGCTACCTTCAGCGATCTGTGGACCTGCACTCCAAGGTCCCTCTGATCTTCTGCACTTCTCAGTGTCCTACCATTTATAGTGTACCCTGTTGAACCGTTTCATAATTATAAGGATCTCTATCAAGTCACTTCGCAGCCTTCTCTTTTTTTTGAGAAACGAGTCCCAGCATGTTCAGTCTTTCCTGATAGCTGGACCCTCTCAGTTCTGGTTTCATCCTTGTGAATCGTTTTTGCACTTACTCCAGTGCTTCTGTCCTTTTTGTAATATGGAGACCAGAACTGTGCACAGTAAGTGTGGTTTAGCCAATAAGGAGATCAAAGATGTACATCTACAAAAGGTCATTCCTTATACTAAGTTTGTGCATGTCGTGTATTTGTCACAGGCAAGTGGCAATGTGCTGACAGGGTCTATTTCAGTAGAAAAAGGTCAAACGTGCCTACAAAGCCAAGTCATCAGTTTCCGGACCAGGGTCCCAACATGTTGCTGAATGATTACCCTCATGGTACTCACTCGGGCCGAATAGCTGACCACTTGTCCCGCAACGTCCACGCATACTGGCAAGGAGGCACACGTTCATCTTCCTCCTCTTCGCTGTCCTCAGACCAGTCTAACCCTGTAGATAAGAAGAATGTCAACTCATTGAGCCCAAGAAAGGACACAAAGCATTACACTGGTGATTACCAAGAGATACCGAAGAGGACATATGGGATAAAACTCTGCAATTGTTCAATAAACAATTGGATGATCAAGTGGGAGGGTCAAGGATCTTTCTATGAGGAGGAGCTGAATGCCGAACCTCATTCACAACAAATGATCACTCACAGTACTGTAGTGACCTCAAGAGTTACTCTCTCCTTGAACACACACACTGACCCCGAGAGTTACTGTCTCCTTTAACACACACACTGACCCCTAGAGTTACTCTCTCCTTTAACACACACACTGACCCCGAGAGTTACTGTCTCCTTTAACACACACACTGACCCCTAGAGTTACTGTCTCCTTTAACACACACACTGACCCCGAGAGTTACTGTCTCCTTTAACACACACTGACCCCTAGAGTTACTGTCTCCTTTAACACACACACTGACCCCGAGAGTTACTGTCTCCTTTAACACACACACTGACCCCTAGAGTTACTGTCTCCTTTAACACACACACTGACCCCTAGAGTTACTGTCTCCTTTAACACACACACTGACCCTAGAGTTACTGTCTCCTTTAACACACTGACCCCGAGAGTTACTGTCTCCTTTAACAAGCAGAGCCCTGGAGTTACTGTCTCCTTTCACACACACACTGACCACTAGAGTTACTGTCTCCTTTAACACACACACAGACCCCAAGAGTTACTGTCTCCTTTCACACACACACTGACCACTAGAGTTACTCTCTCCTTTAACACACACACAGACCCCAAGAGTTACTGTCTCCTTTAACACACACACTGACCCTAGAGTTACTGTCTCCTTTAACACACTGACCCCGAGAGTTACTGTCTCCTTTAACAAGCAGAGCCCTGGAGTTACTGTCTCCTTTAACACACACACAGACCCCAAGAGTTACTGTCTCCTTTCACACACACACTGACCCCTAGAGTTACTGTCTCCTTTAACACACACACAGACCCCAAGAGTTACTGTCTCCTTTCACACACACACTGACCACTAGAGTTACTCTCTCCTTTAACACACACACTGACCCCTAGAGTTACTGTCTCCTTTAACACACACACTGATCCCAAGAGTTACTGTCTCCTTTAACACACACACTGACCCCTAGAGTTACTGTCTCCTTTAACACACACACAGACCCCAAGAGTTACTGTCTCCTTTAACACACACACAGACCCCAAGAGTTACTGTCTCCTTTAACACACACACAGACCCCAAGAGTTACTGTCTCCTTTAACACACACACTGACCCCAAGAGTTACTGTCTCCTTTAACACACACACTGACCCCTAGAGTTACTGTCTCCTTTAACACACACACTGACCCCTAGAGTTACTGTCTCCTTTAACACACACACAGACCCCAAGAGTTACTGTCTCCTTTAACACACATACTGACCCTAGAGTTACTGTCTCCTTTAACACACACACTGACCCTAGAGTTACTGTCTCCTTTAACACACTGACCCCGAGAGTTACTGTCTCCTTTAACAAGCAGAGCCCTGGAGTTACTGTCTCCTTTCACACACACACTGACCACTAGAGTTACTCTCTCCTTTAACACACACACTGACCACTAGAGTTACTGTCTCCTTTAACACACACACAGACCCCAAGAGTTACTGTCTCCTTTAACACACACACTGACCCCTAGAGTTACTGTCTCCTTTAACACACACACTGACCCCGAGAGTTACTGTCTCCTTTAACACACACACTGACCCCGAGAGTTACTGTCTCCTTTAACACACACACTGACCCCGAGAGTTACTGTCTCCTTTAACACACACACTGACCCCTAGAGTTACTGTCTCCTTTAACACACACTGACCGAGAGTTACTGTCTCCTTTAACACACACACTGACCCCTAGAGTTACTCTCTCCTTTAACACACACACTGACCCCTAGAGTTACTGTCTCCTTTAACACACACACTGACCCCGAGAGTTACTGTCTCCTTTAACACACACACTGACCCCGAGAGTTACTGTCTCCTTTAACACACACACTGACCCCTAGAGTTAGTCTCCTTTAACACACACATTGACCCCTAGAGTTACTGTCTCCTTTAACACACACACTGACCCCGAGAGTTACTGTCTCCTTTAACACACACACTGACCCCTAGAGTTACTGTCTCCTTTAACACACACACTGACCCCTAGAGTTACTGTCTCCTTTAACACACACTGACCCCTAGAGTTACTGTCTCCTTTAACACACACACAGACCCCAAGAGTTACTGTCTCCTTTAACACACACACAGACCCCAAGAGTTACTGTCTCCTTTAACACACACACTGACCCCGAGAGTTACTGTCTCCTTTAACACACACACTGACCCCTAGAGTTACTGTCTCCTTTAACACACACACTGACCCCTAGAGTTACTGTCTCCTTTAACACACACACTGACCCCGAGAGTTACTGTCTCCTTTAACACACACACTGACCCCTAGAGTTACTGTCTCCTTTAACACACACACTGACCCCTAGAGTTACTGTCTCCTTTAACACACACACTGACCCTAGAGTTACTGTCTCCTTTAACACACTGACCCCGAGAGTTACTGTCTCCTTTAACAAGCAGAGCCCTGGAGTTACTGTCTCCTTTAACACACACACTGACCCCAAGAGTTACTGTCTCCTTTAACACACACACTGACCCTAGAGTTACTGTCTCCTTTAACACACACACAGACCCCAAGAGTTACTGTCTCCTTTAACACACACACTGACCCCTAGAGTTACTGCCTCCTTTAACACACACACTGACCCCTAGAGTTACTGTCTCCTTTAACACACACACTGACCCTAGAGTTACTGTCTCCTTTAACACACTGACCCCGAGAGTTACTGTCTCCTTTAACACACACACTGACCCCTAGAGTTACTGTCTCCTTTAACACACACACTGACCCTAGAGTTACTGTCTCCTTTAACACACTGACCCCGAGAGTTACTGTCTCCTTTAACACACACACTGACCCTAGAGTTACTGTCTCCTTTAACACACTGACCCCGAGAGTTACTGTCTCCTTTAACAAGCAGAGCCCTGGAGTTACTGTCTCCTTTCACACACACACTGACCACTAGAGTTACTCTCTCCTTTAACACACACACAGACCCCAAGAGTTACTGTCTCCTTTAACACACACACTGACCCCTAGAGTTACTGTCTCCTTTAACACACACACTGATCCCAAGAGTTACTGTCTCCTTTAACACACACACTGACCCCGAGAGTTACTGTCTCCTTTAACACACACACTGATCCCAAGAGTTACTGTCTCCTTTAACACACACACTGACCCCTACAGTTACTGTCTCCTTTAACACACACACAGACCCCAAGAGTTACTGTCTCCTTTAACACACACACAGACCCCGAGAGTTACTGTCTCCTTTAACACACACACTGACCCCTACAGTTACTGTCTCCTTTAACACACACACAGACCCCAAGAGTTACTGTCTCCTTTAACACACACAGACCCCAAGAGTTACTGTCTCCTTTAACACACACACTGACCCCTAGAGTTACTGTCTCCTTTAACACACACACAGACCCCAAGAGTTACTGTCTCCTTTAACACACACACTGACCCCTAGAGTTACTGTCTCCTTTAACACACACACTGACCCCTAGAGTTACTGTCTCCTTTAACACACACACAGACCCCAAGAGTTACTGTCTCCTTTAACACACACACTGACCCCTAGAGTTACTGTCTCCTTTAACACACACACTGACCCCTAGAGTTACTGTCTCCTTTAACACACACACTGACCCCAAGAGTTACTGTCTCCTTTAACACACACACTGACCCCAAGAGTTACTGTCTCCTTTAACACACACACAGACCCCAAGAGTTACTGTCTCCTTTAACACACACACTGACCCCTAGAGTTACTGTCTCCTTTAACACACACACTGACCCCTAGAGTTACTGTCTCCTTTAACACACACACTGACCCCTAGAGTTACTGTCTCCTTTAACACACACACTGACCCCTAGAGTTACTGTCTCCTTTAACACACACACAGACCCCAAGAGTTACTGTCTCCTTTAACACACACACTGACCCCTAGAGTTACTGTCTCCTTTAACACACACACTGACCAAGAGTTACTGTCTCCTTTAACACACACACAGACCCCAAGAGTTACTGTCTCCTTTAACACACACACTGACCCCTAGAGTTACTGTCTCCTTTAACACACACACTGACCCCTAGAGTTACTGTCTCCTTTAACACACACACTGACCCCAAGAGTTACTGTCTCCTTTAACACACACACTGACCCCTAGAGTTACTGTCTCCTTTAACACACACACAGACCCCAAGAGTTACTGTCTCCTTTAACACACACACTGACCCCTAGAGTTACTGTCTCCTTTAACACACACACAGACCCCAAGAGTTACTGTCTCCTTTAACACACACACAGACCCCAAGAGTTACTGTCTCCTTTAACACACACACTGACCCCTAGAGTTACTGCCTCCTTTAACACACACACTGACCCCGAGAGTTACTCTCTCCTTTAACACACTGACCCTAGAGTTACTGTCTCCTTTAACACACACACAGACCCCAAGAGTTACTGTCTCCTTTAACACACACACAGACCCCAAGAGTTACTGTCTCCTTTAACACACACACTGACCCCTAGAGTTACTGTCTCCTTTAACACACACACAGACCCCAAGAGTTACTGTCTCCTTTAACACACACACAGACCCCAAGAGTTACTGTCTCCTTTAACACACACACAGACCCCAAGAGTTACTGTCTCCTTTAACACACACACAGACCCCAAGAGTTACTGTCTCCTTTAACACACACACTGACCCCTAGAGTTACTGTCTCCTTTAACACACACACAGACCCCAAGAGTTACTGTCTCCTTTAACACACACACAGACCCCAAGAGTTACTGTCTCCTTTAACACACACACTGACCCCTAGAGTTACTGTCTCCTTTAACACACACACTGATCCCAAGAGTTACTGTCTCCTTTAACACACACACTGATCCCAAGAGTTACTCTCTCCTTTAACACACACACTGACCACTAGAGTTACTCTCTCCTTTAACACACACACTGACCCCTAGAGTTACTGTCTCCTTTAACACACACACTGATCCCAAGAGTTACTGTCTCCTTTAACACACACACTGACCCTAGAGTTACTGTCTCCTTTAACACACTGACCCCGAGAGTTACTGTCTCCTTTAACACACACACTGACCCCGAGAGTTACTGTCTCCTTTAACACACACACTGACCCCTAGTTACTGTCTCCTTTAACACACACACTGACCCCAAGAGTTACTGTCTCCTTTAACACACACACAGACCCCAAGAGTTACTGTCTCCTTTAACACACACACTGACCCCAAGAGTTACTGTCTCCTTTAACACACACACTGACCCCGAGAGTTACTCTCTCCTTTAACACACACACTGACCCCAAGAGTTACTGTCTCCTTTAACACACACACTGATCCCAAGAGTTACTGTCTCCTTTCACACACACACTGACCACTAGAGTTACTCTCTCCTTTAACACACACACTGACCCCTAGAGTTACTGTCTCCTTTAACACACACACTGATCCCAAGAGTTACTGTCTCCTTTAACACACACACTGACCCTAGAGTTACTGTCTCCTTTAACACACTGACCCCGAGAGTTACTGTCTCCTTTAACACACACACTGACCCCGAGAGTTACTGTCTCCTTTAACACACACACTGACCCCTAGTTACTGTCTCCTTTAACACACACACTGACCCCAAGAATTACTGTCTCCTTTAACACACACACAGACCCCAAGAGTTACTGTCTCCTTTAACACACACACTGACCCCAAGAGTTACTGTCTCCTTTAACACACACACTGACCCCGAGAGTTACTCTCTCCTTTAACACACACACTGACCCCAAGAGTTACTGTCTCCTTTAACACACACACAGACCCCTAGAGTTACTGTCTCCTTTAACACACACACTGACCCTAGAGTTACTGTCTCCTTTAACACACACACTGACCCCAAGAGTTGCTGTCTCCTTTAACACACACTGACCCCTAGAGTTACTGTCTCCTTTAACACACACACCGACCCCGAGAGTTACTGTCTCCTTTAACACACACACTGACCCCTACAGTTACTGTCTCCTTTAACACACACACTGACCCCAAGAGTTACTGTCTCCTTTAACACACACACTAGCCCTAGAGTTACTGTCTCCTTTAACACACTGGCCCCGAGAGTTACTGTCTCCTTTAACAAGCAGAGCCCTAGAGTTACTGTCTCCTTTAACACACACTGACCCCTAGAGTTACTGTCTCCTTTAACAAGCAGAGCCCTAGAGTTACTGTCTCCTTTAACAAGCAGAGCCCGAGAGTTACTGTCTCCTTTAACACACACACAGACCCCAAGAGTTACTGTCTCCTTTAACACACACACTGACCCCTAGAGTTACTGTCTCCTTTAACACACACACTGACCCCTAGAGTTACTGTCTCCTTTAACACACACACTGACCCCTAGAGTTACTGTCTCCTTTAACACACACTGACCCCGAGAGTTACTGTCTCCTTTAACACACACACTGACCCCGAGAGTTACTGTCTCCTTTAACACACACACTGACCCCGAGAGTTACTGTCTCCTTTAACACACACACTGGCCCTAGAGTTACTGTCTCCTTTCACACACACACTGACCCCTAGAGTTACTGTCTCCTTTAACAAGCAGAGCCCAAGAGTTACTGTCTCCTTTAACAAGCAGAGCCCTAGAGTTACTGTCTCCTTTCACACACACACTGACCCCTAGAGTTACTGTCTCCTTTAACACACACACTGACCCCTAGAGTTACTGTCTCCTTTATCACACACACTGCCCCTAGAGTTACTGTCTCCTTTAACACACACACTGACCCCGAGAGTTACTGTCTCCTTTAACACACACACTGACCGAGAGTTACTGTCTCCTTTCACACACACACTGATCCCCAGAGTTACTGTCTCCTTTATCACACACACTGACCCCTAGAGTTACTGTCTCCTTTAACACACACACTGACCCCTAGAGTTACTGTCTCCTTTAACACACACACTGACCCCGAGAGTTACTGTCTCCTTTAACACACACACTGACCCTAGAGTTACTGTCTCCTTTAACACACACACTGACCCTAGAGTTACTGTCTCCTTTAACACACACACTGACCCCTAGAGTTACTGTCTCCTTTAACACACTGACCGAGAGTTACTGTCTCCTTTAACACACACACTGACCGAGAGTTACTGTCTCCTTTAACACACTGACCGAGAGTTACTGTCTCCTTTAACACACTCACTGACCCCGAGAGTTACTGTCTCCTTTAACACACACACTGACCCCCAGAGTTACTGTCTCCTTTAACACACACACTGACCCCGAGAGTTACTGTCTCCTTTAACACACACACTGACCCCCAGAGTTACTGTCTCCTTTAACACACACACTGACCCCTAGTTACTGTCTCCTTTAACACACACACTGACCCCTAGAGTTACTGTCTCCTTTAACACACACACTGACCCCGAGAGTTACTGTCTCCTTTAACACTCACACTGACCCCTAGAGTTACTGTCTCCTTTAACACACACACTGACCCCTAGAGTTACTGTCTCCTTTAACACACACACAGACCGAGAGTTACTGTCTCCTTTAACACACAGACGGACCCAGAGAGTTACTGTCTCCTTTAACACACACACTGACCCCGAGAGTTACCGTCTCCTTTAACACACACACTGACCCCGAGAGTTACTGTCTCCTTTAACACACACTGACCCCTAGAGTTACTGTCTCCTTTAACACACACACTGACCCCTAGAGACACTGTCCCTTTAACACACACACTGATCCCTAGAGTTACTGTCTCCTTTAACACACACTGACCCCTAGAGTTACTGTCTCCTTTAACACACACACTGACCCCTAGAGACACTGTCTCCTTTGGCACACACACTGACCCCTAGAGTTAATGTCTCCTTTAACACACACACTGACCCCTAGAGTTAATGTCTCCTTTAACACACACACTGACCCCTAGAGTTACTGTCTCCTTTAACACACACACTGACCCCTAGAGTTAATGTCTCCTTTAACACATGTAAGAAGTCACACAACACCAGGTTATAGTCCAACAGCTTTATTTGAAATCATATGCTTTCGGAGCGCTGCTCCTTCTTCAGGTGAAGGGGAGAAATGCATAAAGACACAGCTTATATAGCCAGAGAATCATGTCAGATGTGACATGATTCTCTGACTATATAAGCTGTGTCTTTATGCATTTCTCCACTTCACCTGAAGAAAGAGCGGCGCTCCGAAAGCTTGTGATTTCAAATAAAGCTGTTGGACTATAACCTGGTGTTGTGTGACTTCTTACATTTGTCCACCCAAGTCCAACTCTGGCATCTCCACACCATGGCTCTTTTAAAACACACACTGACCCCTAGAGTTACTGTCTCCTTTAACACACACACTGACCCCTAGAGTTACTGTCTAGTTTAACCCACACACTGACCCTAGAGTTACTGTCTCCTTTAACATACTGACCCCAAGAGTTACTGTCTCCTTTAACACACACACTGACCCCTAGTTACTGTCTCCTTTAACACACTGACCCCAAGAGTTACTGTCTCCTTTAAGACACACACTGACCCCGAGAGTTACTGTCTCCTTTAACACACTGACCCCGAGAGTTACTGTCTCCTTTAACACACACACTGACCCCTACAGTTACTGTCTCCTTCAACACACACACTGATCCCTAGAGTTACTGTCTCCTTTAACACACACACTGATCCCTAGAGTTACTGTCTCCTTTAACACACACACTGACCCCTAGTTACTGTCTCCTTTAACACACTGACCCCAAGAGTTACTGTCTCCTTTAACACACACACTGACCCCGAGAGTTACTGTCTCCTTTAACACACACACTGACCCTAGAGTTACTGTCTCCTTTAACACACACACTGACCCTAGAGTTACTGTCTCCTTTAACACACACACTGACCCCTAGAGTTACTGTCTCCTTTAACACACTGACCCCGAGAGTTACTGTCTCCTTTAACACACACACTGACCGAGAGTTACTGTCTCCTTTAACACACACACTGACCCCGAGAGTTACTGTCTCCTTTAACACACACACTGACCCCGAGTTACTGTCTCCTTTAACACACACACTGACCCCGAGAGTTACTGTCTCCTTTAACACACACACTGACCCCCAGAGTTACTGTCTCCTTTAACACACACACTGACCCCTAGTTACTGTCTCCTTTAACACACACACTGACCCCTAGAGTTACTGTCTCCTTTAACACACACACTGACCCCGAGAGTTACTGTCTCCTTTAACACTCACACTGACCCCTAGAGTTACTGTCTCCTTTAACACACACACTGACCCCTAGAGTTACTGTCTCCTTTAACACACACACAGACCGAGAGTTACTGTCTCCTTTAACACACAGACGGACCCAGAGAGTTACTGTCTCCTTTAACACACACACTGACCCCGAGAGTTACCGTCTCCTTTAACACACACACTGACCCCGAGAGTTACTGTCTCCTTTAACACACACTGACCCCTAGAGTTACTGTCTCCTTTAACACACACACTGACCCCTAGAGACACTGTCCCTTTAACACACACACTGATCCCTAGAGTTACTGTCTCCTTTAACACACACTGACCCCTAGAGTTACTGTCTCCTTTAACACACACACTGACCCCTAGAGACACTGTCTCCTTTGGCACACACACTGACCCCTAGAGTTAATGTCTCCTTTAACACACACACTGACCCCTAGAGTTAATGTCTCCTTTAACACACACACTGACCCCTAGAGTTACTGTCTCCTTTAACACACACACTGACCCCTAGAGTTAATGTCTCCTTTAACACATGTAAGAAGTCACACAACACCAGGTTATAGTCCAACAGCTTTATTTGAAATCATATGCTTTCGGAGCGCTGCTCCTTCTTCAGGTGAAGGGGAGAAATGCATAAAGACACAGCTTATATAGCCAGAGAATCATGTCAGATGTGACATGATTCTCTGACTATATAAGCTGTGTCTTTATGCATTTCTCCACTTCACCTGAAGAAAGAGCGGCGCTCCGAAAGCTTGTGATTTCAAATAAAGCTGTTGGACTATAACCTGGTGTTGTGTGACTTCTTACATTTGTCCACCCAAGTCCAACTCTGGCATCTCCACACCATGGCTCTTTTAAAACACACACTGACCCCTAGAGTTACTGTCTCCTTTAACACACACACTGACCCCTAGAGTTACTGTCTAGTTTAACCCACACACTGACCCTAGAGTTACTGTCTCCTTTAACATACTGACCCCAAGAGTTACTGTCTCCTTTAACACACACACTGACCCCTAGTTACTGTCTCCTTTAACACACTGACCCCAAGAGTTACTGTCTCCTTTAAGACACACACTGACCCCGAGAGTTACTGTCTCCTTTAACACACTGACCCCGAGAGTTACTGTCTCCTTTAACACACACACTGACCCCTACAGTTACTGTCTCCTTCAACACACACACTGATCCCTAGAGTTACTGTCTCCTTTAACACACACACTGATCCCTAGAGTTACTGTCTCCTTTAACACACACACTGACCCCTAGTTACTGCCTCCTTTAACACACACACTGACCCCTAGAGTTACTGTCTCCTTTAACACACACTGACCCCTAGAGTTACTGTCTCCTTTAACACACACACTGACCCCTAGAGTTACTGTCTCCTTTAACACACTGACCCCGAGAGTTACTGTCTCCTTTAACACACACACTGACCCCTAGAGTTAGTCTCCTTTAACACACACACTGACCCCTGGAGTTACTGCCTCCTTTAACACACACACTGATCCCTAGAGTTACTGTCTCCTTTAACACACACAGAGCCCTAGAGTTACTGTCTCCTTTAACACACACACTGACCCCTACAGTTACTGTCTCCTTCAACACACACACTGATCCCTAGAGTTACTGTCTCCTTTAACACACACACTGACCCCAAGAGTTACTGTCTCCTTTAACACACTGACCCCTAGAGTTACTGTCTCCTTTAACACACACACTGATCCCTAGAGTTACTGTCTCCTTTAACACACACACTGACCCCTAGAGTTACTGTCTCCTTTAACACTCACTATAATGCTGCATAGAGTGCTCTGAAAATTATTTTGTTTGAAATTTGCCGCAAAATAATAGAGATGGCCACAACGAGTTTCATTTCCTCCAACAGGGCCACCATGGGCTTCCTGCTAACTGCAAGTCCTGCTATACTCATCTTTTGTTGGTACATGGTAGGGAGAAGTGCTCGTTTTCCTTGCCCTGCAGTCACTTAAATGCAGCCCAGTTTCCCCCTTGGAGTGGGGAATGTTTCCAGCGCTGGTTTGAGAGCAGGAATCTGGTGGTAGGTCACCCGCCCCATTCCCCCTCTTACTTTGCTGTTGATATCTGGCAGTACAGTGGAGGGAAATCCAGCCTGCCATCTTGTTTAACAGTCGCATTACTGCCTCCAAGCGATACCATTTAACTGTTACATTACAGTCCCCAATGTTTATGGCCGGCGTATTGGTCTTAACGCGCTTTACCCACGATACACAATGGACGTAAAACCACAAAGCCAAGTAACCAACAATTTGTTTTTAAAAACAGTCGATCTCCATTTAGCAAACGGCAACTCCTACTTGTTAGCAGTTACATCCAGAATCTCATCACTAAGGCAATCACACTATCTCAGTGCAAAAAACTGCTTGAAGACCTTACTTTGGTTGAAATAGCAGAGCTTTCGACAACGCTCAGTACAAGGGATTAAGAGGTGTGAGCAGCTGAT
Source organism: Somniosus microcephalus (assembly GCF_052327205.1). Taxonomy (NCBI): domain Eukaryota; kingdom Metazoa; phylum Chordata; class Chondrichthyes; order Squaliformes; family Somniosidae; genus Somniosus; species Somniosus microcephalus. The sequence goes on along the minus strand of NC_140990.1, from coordinate 171,592,823 downwards.
TCAATACCCCACTTTTCCTGAAATCAGCAGTTTTTTAAAATTGGTACGTACAGGGTAAGTACTGCCCAAAATAGTCGACGCTATAGTTATAAGCAGCATTTTGTAATTGTCGCCTGTGGTATTGGCTTGTGGTTAGCGCCATTTGCCCGATATAAGCGCCTGCCCGTGCGAAGTGGTGTGGACTGTACTGCCTCCCAGAGTTACCGACCCTTTTAATAACTGCAGTTACCGTCTCATGTGAATAAGATGTTAGTGAGATTTCTGTTTCTTCAAATCAACCAGTACAGGAACAGTGCAGTGTGCACCACAGCTGGAATTCAAGTGGGGTCTGCAAGACTCGGCAGCACACTGGTTACAAGGCCACTTACACGGTAACTGTTGTTAGTCACAAAAAGAACTTGCATTTATATGGTGCTTTTCATGACTTCAGGACATCCCAAAGCGCCTTACAGCCGATGAAGTATTTTTCATCGTCAACACTTTCACCGAAGCGCACCAGAGCATGGGCCTTACACTAAACATCTGTAAGACAAAGGTCCTCTACCAACCTGCCCCCGCCACACAGTACTGCTCCCTGATTATCAAAATCCACGACAAGGCCCTGGACAACGTGGACCACTTTCCATACCTTGGGAGCCTACTGTCAACAAGGGCAGATGTCGATGACGAAGTCCAACACCGCCGTCAGTGTGCCAGTGCAGCCTTCGGTCACCTGAGGAAGAGAGTGTTTGAAGACCAGGACCTCAAACCCAGCACCAAGCTCATGGTCTACAGGGCAGCAGTGATACCTGCCCTGCTGTATGCCTCAGAGGCATGGACCATGTACAGCAGGCACCTCAAAGCACTGGAGAGGTACCACCAACGCTGCCTCCGCAAGATCCTGCAAATCCATTGGCAGGATAGGTGCACCAATGTCAGTGTTCTCGCGCAGGCCAACATTCCCAGTATCGAAGCTTTGACCACGCTCGATCAGCTCCGATGGACGGGCCACATCGTCCGCATGCCCGATACGAGACTCGCAAAGCAAGCGCTCTACTCAGAGCTCTGACATGGCAAGAGAGCCCCACATGGGCAGAGGAAACGCTTCAAGGACACCCTCAAAGCCTCCTTGAAAAAGTGCAACATCCCCACTGACACCTGGGAATCCCTGGCCCAAGACCGCACAAAGTGGAGAAGCATCCAGGAAGGTGCCAAACACCTCGAGTCTCTTTGCCAGGAGCAGGTGGAAGCCAAGCGCAAGTCAACCCAAGCACACCACCCACCCGCCCCTTCAACCACCGTCTGCCCCACCTGTGACAGAGACTGTAGGTCCCACATTGGACTCATCAGTCACCTGAGAACTCATTTTTAGTGTGGAAGCAAGTCATCCTTGGTTCCAAGGGACTGCCTAAGAAGAAGACTTTTGAAGTGTATCAATGTTGTAATGTAGGAAACACAGCAGCCAAGTTGCACACAGCAAGCTCCCACAAACAGCAATGTGCTGGTGACCAGATAATATGGTTTCTTTTGGAGTGTTGTTGGTTGAGGGATAAATATTGGCCAGGTCTCCCCTGCTTTTCTTCGAATATTGCCTTGAGATCTTTTGCATCCAACCGAGAGGTTTAACGTCTCATTCGAAAGATCAACACGGGGAAGGCGAGTCTCACAGTGGCTGGGTTCTCGCTCACTGAGTCAGCCATTGATCGCTGATGAGAATGTTTAACAGCCTTTTATCGCCAGATCACGGCATCACATTGCTTCCTGTAGGCTCAAACTATGTGGAGATCTTACATTCTGTGACGTTCCAAGTAAATTATTTTCTTACACTAGAAGGATGATGACCGTCAACTGTAAGAAACCTTGTCTTCTGTTTTTAATTAAATCGTACAACACAAATACTAGAAGCCATTCTGCCCATCGTGCCTGTGCCGGCTCTTTGAAAGAGCTCTCCTATTCGTCCCACTCCCCCTGCTCTTTCCCCATATCACTGTAATTTTTTTTGTTTTCAAGTATATATCCAGTTCCCTCTTGAAAGTTACTACTGAATCTGCTTCCACCACCCTTTCAGACAGTGCATACATAGAAACATAGGAGCAGGAAGTAGGTCATTCAGCCTCTTGAGCCTGCTCTGCCATTCAATGAGATCATGGCTGATCATCCAAATTCAGTACTCTGTTCCTGCCTTCTCCCCATATCCCTTGATCCCTTTAGCCTTACGAAATATATCCAACTCCTTCTTGAATATATTTAATGAATTGGCCTCAACTGCCTTCTGTGGTAGAGAATTCCACAGGTTCACCACTCTCTGGGTGAAGAAATTCCTCTTCATCTCTGTCCTAAATGGCTTTCCCCTTATCATTAGACTGTGACCCCTGGTTCTGGACTCCCCTGCCATCGGGAACATCCTTCCTGCACCTAGTCTGTCTAGTCCTGTTAGAATTTTATAAGTTTCAATGAGATCCCCTCTCATTCTTCTAAACGCCAGCGAATATAAGCCCAATCGACCCAATCGCTCCTCATACGTCATTCCTGTCATCCCAGGTATCAGTCTGGTGAATCTTCGCTGCACTCTCTCCATGGCAAGAACATCCTTCCTCAGATAAGGTGACCAAAACTGCACATAATACTCAAGGTGTGGTCTCACCAAGGCCCTGTACAACTGCAGCAAGGCATCCTTGTTTGTGTACTCGAATCCTCTCGCTACGAAGGCCAACATACCATTTGCCTTCTTAACCGCCTACTGCACCTGCATGCTTACCTTCAGCGACTGGTGCACAAGGACACCCAGGTCTCGTTGCACTTCCCCTTCTCCCAATCTATTGGCGTTCAGATAATAATCTGCATTCCTGTTTTTGCCACCAAAATGGATAACCTCGCATTTATCCATATTATACTGCATCTGCCCAATCACCCAACCTGTCCAAATCATACTGGAGTTTCTCGGCATCCTCCTCACAACACACACGCCCACCCAGCTTTGCGTCGTCTGCAGACTTGGAGATATTACATCTAGTTCCCTCGTCTAGATCATTAATATATATTGTGATAGCTGGGGTCCTAGGACCGATCCCTGCGGTGCCCCAGTAGTCACTGCCTGCCACTCAGAAAAAGACCCGTTGATTCCAACTCTTTGCTTCCTGTCTGCCAACCAGTTCTCTATCCAATTCAGTACCTTACCCCCAATCCCGTGTGCCTTAACTTTGCACGCTAATCTCTTATGCGGGACCTTATCGAAAGCCTTCTGAAAGTCCAAATATACCACAGCCAATGGTTCTCCCTTATCTATTCTACCAGTTACATCCTCAAAAAATTCCAGTAGATTAGTCAAGCACGATTTACCTTTTGTAAATCCATGTTGACTTTGTCCGATCCTGTCACTGTTTCCAAGTGCTCTGTTATTACATCTTTTATAATGGACTCTAGCATTTTCCCCACTACCGATGTCGGGCTTACCGGTCTATAATTCCCTGTTTTCTCTCTACCACCTTTTTTGTATAGTGAGGTAACATTAGCTACCCTCCTATCCATGGGAACTGATCATAACAATTCGGTGCTTAAAAATTCTCATCTCCCCTCTGGTTTGTTTGCCCATTTTCTTAAATCTGTGTCCTCCGGTTGTCGACCCTCCCGCCAGTAGAAACAGTTTCTCCTTATTTACTCTATCAAACCCCTTCATGAGCAATTAGTCAAGAAGAAAATTGCAGCAAAGAAAAACTTTAAGAACAGGTTGAGTCAGGGTAACAGCAGCTTCATCGTTACTAAATTAAATTCCCCCCACCCCTGCCAAATCCATCCCTAAATGGGATATCACTCTGTGCCCCAGTGTAGTGAAAGGAAGACCCACCAATACCCACAATTAGCAATGCAATCACAGAGCTGAAAAACAGGAATTGGGGAACATGGTCTCAGCAGAGTCCAGAAAACACTCACATCGCAGGCCTTGAATAATGCCTCCTCACCCAGGCACAGGGCGAAAGAGACAAGTGCAAGCTCCAGTGGTCCCAATAACATCAGTGATGCTGGAAGAAAGACCTGACTCTGTAACCCCAGAAAGAGGGACCCCTCGCATCCATATTCCCAAGTTCAAGGGCAGCTTGTATCCATACACCCTTCCATTGAGTTCAAGGGCAGCTCACATCCATACACCCTCCCAGAGTTCAAGGGCAGCTAGTATCCATACACCCTCCCATTGAGTTCAAGGGCAGCTTGTATCCATACACCCTCCCATTGAGTTCAAGGGCAGCTTGTATCCATACACCCTCCCATTGAGTTCAAGGGCAGCTTGTATCCATACACCCTCCCACTGAGTTCAAGGGCAGCTAGTATCCATACACCCTCCCATTGAGTTCAAGGGCAGCTTGTATCCATACAACCTCCCATTGAGTTCAAGGGCAGCTAGTATCCATACACCCGCCCATTGAGCTCAAGGGCAGCTAGTATCCATACACCCTCCCATTGAGTTCAAGGGCAGCTAGTATCCATACACCCTCCCATTGAGTTCAAGGGCAGCTTGTATCCATACACCCTCCCATTGAGTTCAAGGGCAGCTTGTATCCATACACCCTCCCATTGAGTTCAAGGGCAGCTTGTATCCATACACCCTCCCATTGAGTTCAAGGGCAGCTTGTATCCATACACCCTCCCATTGAGGTCAAGGGCAGCTTGTATCCATACACCCTCCCACTGAGTTCAAGGGCAGCTTGTATCCATACACCCTCCCACTGAGTTCAAGGGCAGCTAGTATCCATACACCCTCCCATTGAGTTCAAGGGCAGCTAGTATCCATACACCCTCCCATTGAGTTCAAGGGCAGCTTGTATCCATACACCCTCCCATTGAGTTCAAGGGCAGCTAGTATCCATACACCCTCCCATTGAATTCAAGGGCAGCTTGTATCCATACACCCTCCCATTGAGTTCAAGGGCAGCTTGTATCCATACACCCTCCCATTGAGTTCAAGGGCAGCTAGTATCGATACACCCCTCCCATTGAGCTGAAGGGCAGCTTGTATCCATACACCCTCCCATTGAGTTCAAGGGCAGCTTGTGCACAGCATACATCCCCAGAACTGCTGGTCAAAGACAGATTTATGGACCCACAAAAGTCCTTTCTGAAATCTGGAGATACAACACACGGGACCAAGCTCCAGTTGTAGGGCGCTTGCACCAACTTCCTCCCTTCCCCATCCAATATCCCAATCTGAGCATTTGCCAACTTGCAATGAGCAAAGAGACAGTGATTGGTTTATGCCACTCAGGCAATGATCCCCAGACTCATCCAAACAAGGAACCCAGCAATGACGGCCATTAAGTCAGACTTGCACACAACAACCTATGGAGCAATAAAGCCCCAAGTACAGATGGATACTCAAGTGATATTTTAGGAAAAGCTGCTTTTTTCACTGCACAACATTTTCAAGTGCATGACCAGCAGCAGATTCCTGAACAGTGAAATGCATATCGATAAAACACCTAAAAACTTGCATTTATATAGCGCCTTTAACATAGGAAACCATACCAAGGCAGTTCACAGGAGCGACATCAGACAAAAAGTGACACCGAGCCACATAGAAATATTAGAACAGGTGACCAAAAGCTTGGTCAAAGAGGTAGGTTTTAAGGAGTGTCTTAAAGGAGAGAGAGAGACAGAGAGGTTTAGGGAAAAAATTAGGACCTAGATGGCTGAAGGCACGACTGCCAATGATGTGAAGGAAATTGGGGATGCACAAGAGGTCAGAATTGAAGGAGCGCAGAGTTCTCAGAGGGTTGTAGGGCTGGAGGAGGTTACAGAGATAGGGAGAAGTGAGGCTATGGAGGGATTTGAACACAAGAACGAGAATTTTAAATAACTGACAAAAACATACTCCTACAAGTCTATTTACCCTCAACAGGAAAATGCGACCCTAAAACATTTCAGAAAAACTCAGCCATTCAGCTTATATGGCCTGGCTCACAAAGACTAGACTGAACTTGTTTGCAAGAGGCAGTCAAGGCATGGTGCCTCTATTCCCCTCAACATCCCACATCACACACTGACGGTGAAAAAGTGAACCCAGGTGCTAGATGTAGAAAGAGCATTCGGCAGAGAACCTCCCAAAGGCACAGAATTCAGCAAAATAGTCAACAAACTATACTTAAGCTCTGCAACCACAAACAATCTACAGTAAATTGATAACTTTTAACCCACGCCAACATTCCTGGAATGCCCACTCCTTTTACACTAACCGTGGAAGCACTTGGAATTGAAATGTGCACCAACCCAGAAATACAAAGTGGAGGGGTGGGTGAGGAGACAAAGGCAGGGGCAATGTATAAGTCGCAGAACACAAAATCTCTATTTCTCAGGCTCTCCCTACCCTCACCTCACCACCACCGTAACCGCGATCTAAAGATTTGGACCTCCCAGGCAAAACTGGCCAAGGATCAAGTTGCACACCCATAGGTATACAGTATTGCCTCCCTTGCCTCTATACAGCTGGCAATAGATGAGAAACTCAGGGTTCTAAAAATAAACGTTAACTAGATGCCACCATTCAGGATCTCCCAGGCCAAGTTCACCAACCAAGGCAAAGTGATCACCAGATTCAACTCAGAAGAGCGAGGTACACTAAATTAGTATCAGGTTACAGCTACCCAGGAATAAGAGATGCCGCTGCTAAGGTTCGGCGGAAGTACAGGCAATAGTGCACCTCAAGACCACCCATCGAGAGGAATGCAACAAAAGAGATATAATATCAACCTGCATTTATATAGCGCTTTTAACGTAGTAAAGTGTCCCAAAGCGCTTCACAGGAGCATTATCGGACAAATATGTGACACCAAGCCACATAAGGAGAACTTAGGACAAGTGACCAAAAGCCTAGTCGAAGAGGTAGGTTTTAAGGAGCCTTAAAGGAAAAGAGAGAGGTAGAGAGGTTTAGGCAGGGAATTCCAGAGCTAAGGGCCTAGACAGCTGAAGGCAGGGCCACCAATGGTGGGGTGAAGGAAATCGGGGATGCACAAGAGGCCAGAATTGGAGGAATGCCAAGATCTTGTTGGGTTGTAGGGCTGGAGGAGGTTACAGAGTGCATGTTACCTTTGCATTTCATGCACCTTCTGTATATTTTTGTTCCCCAAATACAAATGCTAGTGTCAGCCACCTGACAAGCCAGCATTGATGCATTCAGCACTCTCTCATGTCACGAGAGACGTGTCAGAAGTTAACAACTTAAATAGCCCTCTGAATTATACCCACAACCCTAGCAGTGGGACATCAATATTTAGTTACAAGATTGGTGACCAGAGACTCATTCATAACCTTGAGCAACAAGTTCAATGCAGATGTACAACTGATTCTTGCCTGCTACTGTTTGATGTACAAAATTGGAAGAATGGAATCAGACACAGCAAAAAGAAACTACCACCATTTACTGAGGTGTATTGGGAGAAAGCACATAGATGCTGCTCAAAATAGACTACATAATAGCCAGGAAGTATTATTGAGAAAGTAAATAAGGGGAGAGGGAGACTTATATCCAGGTATTTTTGATGAAGTAGCCACAGGGAAAGCCAGAGATGTGACTAGACTTTATGATACTCTAACTGCTAGGATAAAAGTTTTGTTAAATATTATCTAGATATTTTAATATGATTATTAATTTTCCCAAGACAGAAACATATACAGCATCTCATAATATATGAAAGGGCTTCACACAATGTTTTACTTTGAAGTGCAGTGAACGTTATGTAGGCAAATGAGAGTAATTTTGCACACAAGAAAGCAATGAGATGAATGACCTCTTTTTGCTGGTGTTGGGTGAGAGGGGAAAGTTGGCCAAGACACAGAAAAGCTCCCTACTCTGCTTACAACAGTGTTCTGAGATCTTTAACATCCACCTGAACCACGGAACAAGCATGTGGGGCTTTTTCTGGTGACTTTTTCCAATTACAGGTTATGACCAGTCTGTGACCATTGTGCGTAAAGGCACTGGGGAGTAGAATTACATGGTCCAGTTTCTCAGTAGGCTGTGGGAATCATACAGCATAGAAGGAGGCCACTCCGCCCATCGTGCCTGTACCGGCTCTTTGAAAGAGCTACCCTATTGGTCCCACTCTCTTGCTCTTTTCCCCATAGCCCTGCAAATGTTTCAGTTTTAAGTATTTATTCAATTCCTTTTGAAAGTTACTACTGAATCTGCTTCCACCACCCTTTCAGGCAGTGAATTATTCTTTCATTTTCATCTTAGGTAGGAAATCAGATCACAGAATGCAGGCCTTAATCCCACCCCCTCTGTCCAAACCACCATCCCAACCATACCTAGTCTGGACTTGGCCATTCACTATACTGTCAATCATCAAATGATTGCTCACTGAATTGGCTCCACTACCTATTGGTGGTGAAAGAAATACACTAGTACAGTGTGATTGGGCAAGATAAACACTAACAGAGTGTTTTATTTACCAAGGAGTTCATTAACCATTATTGTTCAAGGCAAGCTTCATCCTATAAATGAGCTCACACTTAACATGCTTTGGGTTTGTCCAAAAAAACACAACAGCACCAATTACTGCCATCCTAATCAGAAGTGCACAAATAATGGAAATAATCCAATAGTAACCAGACCTCCTCTGTAATGCCCTGCACTTTTTACTTCCGCAAAGTGTGTCAGCTCTTTCTGCACTCTCAGCTAAACCAAGAAAGGAGAAAAAGACAGACTTGCATTTCTATAGCAACTTTTACCACCTCAGGACGTCCCAAAGTGCTTTACAGCGAATTAAGTACTTTTGAAGTATCATCACTGTGTCATGTAGGAGATGCGGCAGACAATTTGCACACAGTAAGGTCCCACAAACAGCAGTGAGATAGTGGCCAGATCATCTGTGTTTTTGTCAAAAAATCTAGTGACATATTCCACACATAGAAACATAGAAGATAGGAGCAGGAGTAGGCCATTCGGCCCCTCGAGCCTGCTCCGCCATTCGATGAGATCATGGCTGATCATCCAAACTCAGTACCCCGTACCTGCCTTCTCCCCATATCCCTTGATACCTTTAGCCTTAAGAAATATATCTAACTCCTTCTTGAATATATTTAAAGACTTGGCCTCAACCGCCTTCTGTGGTAGAGAATTCCACAGGTTCACCACTCTCTGGGTGAAGAAATTCTTCCTCATCTCTGTCCTAAATGGCTTACCCCTTATCCTTAGACTATGACCCCTGGTTCTGGACTCTCCGACCATCGGGAACATTCTACCTGCATCTAGTTTGTCCAGACCTGTCAGAATTTTATAAGTTTCGATGAGATCCCCTCTCATTCTTCTAAACTCCAGCGAGTATAAGCCCAATCGACCCAATCTCTCCTCGTACGTCATTCCTGCCATCCCAGGGATCAGCCTTGTGAATCTTCGCTGAACTCCTTCCATGGCAAGAACATCCTTCCTCAGATAAGGTGACCAAAACTGCACACAGTACTCAAGGTGTGGTCTCACCAAGGCCCTGTACAACTGCAGCAGGACATCCTTGCTCCTGTACTCAAACCCTTTTGCTATGAAGGCCACCTTCACCGCCTGCTGCACCTGCATGCTTACCTTCAGCGGCTGGTGCATAAGGACACCCAGGTCTCGTTGCACTTCCCCTTCTCCCAATCTATTGCCATTCAGATAATAGTCTGCCTTTCTGTTTTTGACACCAAAGTGGATAACCTCGCATTTATCCACGTTATATTGCATCTGCCACGCTTCTGCCCAATCACCCAACCTGTCCAAATCATCCTGGAGTTTCTCGGTATCCTCCTCGCAGCACACACGCCCACCCAGCTTTGTGTCGTCTGCAAACTTGGAGATATTACATCTAGTTCCCTTATCTAGATCATTAATATATTGTGAATAGCTGGGGTCCAAGGACCGATCCCTGCGGCACCCCACTAGTCACTGCCTGCCACTCGGAAAAAGACCCGTTAATTCCAACTCTTTGCTTCCTGTCTGCCAACCAGTTCTCTATCCAAGTCAATACCTTGCCCCCAATCCCATGTGCCTTAACTTTACATGCTAATTTCTTATGCGGGACCTTATCGAAAGCCTTTTGAAAGTCCAAATACACCACATCTACTGGTTCTCCCTTATCTATTTTCCCAGTTACAGCCTCAAAAAATTCCAGTAGATTAGTCAAGCACGATTTACCTTTTGTAAATCCATGTTGTCTTTGTCCGATCCTGTCACTGTTTTCCAAGTGCTCAGCTATTACATCCTTTATAATGGACTCTAGCATTTTCCCCACTACCGATGTAATTCCCCGCTTTCTCTTTACCACCCTTTTTGAACAGTGGGGTAACATTAGCTACCCTCCAATCCATGGGTTTCCCAAGAGTGTTGTACCCACTGTATGACACAGTGTCTATAGAACCACAAAGGTTTACAGCACCATTCGGGCCATTGTGTCTGTGCCAGCTCTTTGACACAGAAATCCTGTATCTTCCTCTACTTCAAATATTTATCTAAAATTTCCCTTAAACTATGCAATGGTCTCTGCTTCAACCACTCCGTGGCAAAGCATTACACTCTCCAAAAATCTGCTGTGCAAAGACATTTCTCCTAACCTCTGCATCAGGAAACAAATGCTTGTATGTTGTCATAATGAAACATACAGCGGAGCGGTTATCATACATAAAAGTGTTTTATCACAGAGGTCGTTCAGTGGCAGTCTGGCCATACCTCTCACAGGCCATGTCAACTTGCTATGATCATTAACAGAGTGAATATGAGAACACATTGTGCAACGGGTTTGTACAAACATCCTTGTAGCACAATAAACAATGCAGATTTTCAGCTCAATACAAACTGTGCACAAACACAGAAAGAGGACTGCGCTGGCAATTGTCTAGCTGGTGTATATCTGGTTTTCACCAGAAAGGAAATTATGGCATGGGAGAAAAGGTATGAGGAGAAAAGAGAACGAGTGAAGAAAATGAAAATAAAAGGAGAAACCACTACGCTGTCTCAGCCCATTTGCTGCTGAAACCCTCACCCAGGACTTTTTACCTCTAAATTCGACTATTTCAATGCTCTCCTGGCCGGCCTCTCGCCTCCCAACCTCCGTAAACTTGAGCTGGTCCAAAACTCTGCTGCCTGTATCCTAACTAGCACCAAATCCAATTCACCCATCACCCCTGTGCTCACTGACCTACATTGGCTCCCTGTCTGACAACGCCTCATTTGAAAATTCTCAGCCTTGTTTCCAAATTCCTCCATGACCTCGTCCCTCTCTACCGCTATAACATCCTCCAGCCCTACAGCCCTCCGAGATCTCAGCACTCTTCCAATTCTGGCCTCTTGAGCAACCCCGATTTCCTTCACTCCACCATTGGCGGCCGTGCCTTCCATTGTCTAAACCCTAAGCTCTGGAATTCCCTCCCCAAACCTTTCAGCCTCTCGACCTCTGTCTCCTTCTTTAAGTCACTCCTTGAAAACAGAAAAGCAGCCAGGTTTCCTGCTCCCAATTGTTTTCCAGTGAGCCTTGCGGTAAGTGCACGAGTATGGACGTTGGGTGTGCACAAAATTGGGCATGGCTGCAATGCCTCCCCACCTTCACGGCAGTCAAATGACTGGTCGGCACCGAGCATCAAGGCTTGTACATGAAGAGCAACTATTTGGATGAAGTACAGAACGAGGAAATATACCCCAAGGAAGGAGCTGACACCTTCAGAGGAGGAAAGGTGAGGAAAACTAATGGAAAACAGAGGGGAGAGCGCCTGGAGAAGAACTTTGGTTAAAAAAGAAACACAATTTGAATTTACATAGAATATACAGAACACAAACAGGCCATTCGGCCCAACAGGTCCATGAGGGTGTTTATGCTCCACATAAGCCTCCACCCACCCTACTTCATTTAACCTATCAGCATATCCTTCTATTCCTTTCTCCCTCATGCATTTATCAAGCTTCCCCTTAAAAGCATTTATGCTATTCGTCTCAACTACTCCACATTCTAACCACTCTCTGGGTAAAGAAATTCTCTTGAATTCCCTACTGGATTTATGAGCGACTACCTTATATTGATGGCCCCTAGTTTTGGACTCTCCTACAAGTGGAAACATCAACTCTACGTCTACCCTATCGAACCCTTTCATAATTTTAAAGACCTCATTATGTCACCGGTCAGCCTTCTCTTTGCTGGAGAAAAGAGCCCCAGCCTGTTCAATCTTTGCTGATAGTTGTACCCCGTCAGTTCTCATTACCCTTGTAAATCTTTTATGGGCCTTGTTCCCTGTTTGTAATATGGAGACCAGAACTGTGCAAAGTGCTCAGTTAATTCATCCCCACTTATTTTCATGGAATCAGCCTGGTTACTTAGGCAGTTTCTTGGCTGCCCTGGGTCACCACACACGATACAGGACTGCATTTTGAGTGAAGTGGATTGTAAAATGCCTCACACACTCCTACCTAAATGTGGGAAGAGATCCCGGTGCAACAGTTGTTTCTCAGCGCACAGCTTTGCTAGTCTCTGGAGCCTGTTCACACAGGCCAAGCGCTGCTTGCAGACTGGCGTGGAGTTCGAAGCCTTGAGGACAACCACATCGGGCCGGGGAGAGTCCGTTGCCGCGGCGACAGGCGGGTGCGGGGCAGGAGCTGGCTGTGGTGGGGGCGGTGGCGACGTATGCCGAGGCGGGGAGACAGACTGGTGGGGCTTCCCGTTTGGCGAGTGCGAGGCGGGCATTGCCGTTACCGTACCGTGAGCCGCTGCTTGCGGCAGGCTGGGGGTCGGGGGCGGAGGGGGTTTGCATAGCAGGCCTTGCGGCAGTCCGGCGGGTCGGGGGGGACTGGAGAGTGGGGGTGTGCCAGAGTACAGCGGCCGCGGAGGTGCAGAATGGGGGATAAAGTGCTCTGATTGCAGTCTGAAAGTCTCGGGCTCTCGCAGCAGTCGCTGTTGCTGCTGTCGGTTCTGAGCCAGTTTGGTCTGAAGCTTCCGTTTGACAGTTCCTTTCCTCAGCGCGCAGTCATCGTCGTCGGGGAAAGCGAACGGGTCGTCGAGCTCGCGCTCCAGGTACTGGAAGGGCAGCCGCGGCCTCTGCGGGGATCGCGTCGGCCCGTCCAGACCATTTGCCGCCTTCAGGGCCAGTGAGGGCACTGCCAGGCTGACCGCCATGGCAGCATCGGGGTGCAGTCTGGGGCGCACCTCTTCTAGCTGCTCATTCTTTTTCTTCCGCTCCTTTTTGGGCACCAAACCAAGGACTTGCAGGTGGCTGTTGCAGTATCTGTCGGAGAAGGATGAAAGAATCAGCACAGAAAGGGAACTACCGCTACAACGCCAAGTACCACACCTTGTTCCAGTCAGCTCTCATGTCCCTCTAAGCACGGGAGCCAGAACCATGATATAACTTGGTATAAATATTCCAGAATTGCATCGCTCTCACTTGAGATTTCAGCAACGTGCAGTGGTGGGTGTGTGAAATGTTACTGCTACATCCACTTGAACCGTGAAAGACACTTAGCAGTACAATTATAAATTCTGTCCTCCCAAACTTGGATTGTATCTGGAGCTTTTTGAGTTGTATAACACAAGCTGTGGATCACATAGAATTGCAGAGAATGTACAGCACAGAAACAGGCCACTTGGCCCAACAAGTCTATGTCGGTGTTTATGCTCCACACGAGCCTCCACCCATCCTACTTTATCAAACCCTATCAAAATATCCTTCTTTTCCTTTCTCCTTCATGTACTTATCTAGCTTCTCCTTAAAATAATCTGTTATTTGCCTCAACTACTCCCTGTGGTGGTGAGTTCCACATTATAATCACTCTCTGGGTAAAGAAGTTTCTCCTGAATTCCCTATTGGACTTATTCGTGATTATCTTTTATTTATGGCCCCTAGTTTTGGTCTCCCCACAAGTGGAAAAATGTTCTCTACGTCTACCCTATCAAACCCCTTCATAATCTTAAAGAACTCTATTAGGTCACCCCTCAAGCTCCTCTTTTCTGGAGACAAGAGCCCCAGCCTGGACCTGATTTGTGTTTGCGAACGTTTTTTATTATTTTTTCATTGTTGATTTATTAACACATTATTTCTGTTGCTGTACATGAATGAAGAAAAAAACAATTCTGCAATGTTAGCACCGCTTTCTGAGTAGGTGGCACTGTCTTTTGGGAGTTTGGACGGGGTTGGGGGGCAGGCGGGTGAGGGCTCTAGGAGTGTGCCAATACTTGCAGGGGGGTCCCTAGGAATGTGCCAAGACTTGTAGGGGAGTCCCCCATTCAGAAAAATCTGCAAGCTACTGCACTAGGGTGAAGTATTGCTGGTTACAGGGTGGTCACTGGTGGTGGAAGCAAGTTGGGGTGATGAATTCAGGGTATTGTATAATAAATGCGGTGTGCAAGATGAAAGCAAAATAGATAAATACAGACAGCAAAAAGTGCCCTAAGGTGGTTTGTGTCTACATACTTTACTATTTTGGGAGGGGTGGGGGGAGGTGGGGAGGCAGGGAGAAAGGTGCAGGTGCATACTGGTGGAGTTTCCCAAGTTATTACAGCAGTGAATGGCAGCGTCAGTCTGAGCTGCACAACACAATGGTACCGTGGCGCTGCAGAAATAAGATGCGGGGCAACGATGTAAGTAAACTTTCAGAACAGCATTGTGGGTACATCAAATGATTTATTATGTAAAGAGGATGGGTGAGAGAGAAAAAAAGTCAAAAATTCTGACCCCAGTGAAACCCCAGAAGAAGAAATGAGGGTGCAGGAGTCATGGGTTGGTGTAGCCAAATGAATGGTTTCAAAATGAAATCTGTATACTGGTTAGACAAGGAAAGAGCAAGGAGGCAGCCACTTTAGCAGACAGTGGACCAGAAATATTGCAGGTAACAGCAGACACAAAGTAAGAATGCGGTGCTCTGGTCAAAGCTTGCAGCTCCTTCAATTTCCGATGATTGTTAGGACAAACGCGACCAGTAATAAACTATTCCAAGCAGGTTTCGAGATATCTCGGGATGAATAACTGACTAAGCAAGGAGGAGCTGCCAAACATTTGAGATCAGTCTCTGGTCTCTATTCCAGGGCAACATTCATGGCAAAGTTCATTGCTACCACCCGCAGGCACTGGCTGTTTTGGGAAAGTGGGGTTTTTATTTGTCAGTATTAGTAGTTTCGTAACCAATTGTAGGATTTAGCTTACCAATTTAAACTTCAAGAGTTGTATTTGATTTTTCACATTTACTCAAACCAAGTTACCAGATGAAAAAATTATTAAAAGAAATGCTTTCTCTCATAAAAAGAAAGTTCACTTTCAGCTTGCAGGAAACAATTAATCTCACTGCCACAACGAAAATGTTAAGCTTTGTCATGAATGTAAACTCAATTAGGAGGAGCATTTCTCAGTAACTATTTATTCATTCTCTACGCAACCCTTGCTTCCTGTGAGGGGCAGTTCACAATCACTCTTTTCAATGGTATTGGAAGTTTGTGCATGACTTTTCAATACTCGGCCCGCAGGTTGTGTAGGGTTCAATCTAGGACATAACTGCTAGACTGGGTTTGCAGCAGGTGGGGAGAAAACCAACATGAGGGGATAACCTGCTTGACCTCCTCCTCACCAATCTACCTGTCGGAGATCCGTCTGTCCACGACAGCACTGGTAGGAGTGACCACAGCACAGTTCTCACGGACACCAAGTCCTGTCCACACTGAGGATACCCTATATCGTGAAAGGAAATAGATTCCGGCCCTCATTCTTTCCGCGGTGCCTTCCTGATCTCGGTCATACTGCTAAAACAGAGATGACCACAGGACAAAATTGAAACTTGTTTCCCAGCAGTATTGGTAGAGACCTGCGTGCTTGCTCGGCTGGGAAACGGTAGAGGGTGTCTGGGCAATGGACTCTGGGCAGCAAAGTCCAACACGAGCACGACAGATGCTCCCCACGGCTCACGTGATGAATGCCACCTTGGGGAGGTCCTCGAGCGCTACCGTTGCCTTGTGGAACTGTACCCCAGTGTTAAGCGTCATGTTGGGAAGAAGAGAAAAGAGGTGGAGGGAAAAAGAAATATATTTTTCCATCTTTTATCATCTTCTCGCATCACCTACACCACAGGAATGAGACACTGTGGCAATGATGCCACAAATTGTGTGCGGCACATCTTCATGCAAAAGAGACAAAAAGGAGGGCGAGGAGAGGGCTGGCGACAATTCAAGACAGTCGGACTGTACACCGATCACACATCAGTAGCTCACTATCAAGGAAAAAAAATTAGCAGGTACGTGAACTTTAAAAAAAGTGAGATTCTATTCTGCTCAGCACTTTTAAGAAACCATTTTACTGCATCGATTCTACGCGGTCGGAGAACTGGGGGATGATTTTAACCTAACTCGCCGGGCGGGAAACCCACGGGCTCAAGTGGAATGTCAATTTCACACGCCGCCCAACATTACTCTCCATTGACGTGAACGAAGAGTAAAATTGCGTGGGGTGCAAGAGCAGTATTGCATCTGATCCAGTCAGTTTCCCAACGGGCAGGTTCGGTTAAATTTGCACCCCACCCCGGCTGTCCATTTAAAATGGTTGACTTGCCTTCGATCTTCAGACTTCGGGATAGGGTTCGTGCACCGCTGGCTGTTGTACTTGGCCACAAATTCACATTGCTTGAAAGGGGCGGTTTTATCCTCCAGAACGTGGCGGATGCAGAATGCGTAGCCGTTGAGCCGGCGCTGCTTGCAGAGCTTGGGGCTGTAGGAGCACAATGGCTTGTTATCGACCTCTGAGAAGTGTATGTGTTTGCCTTCATACATCACGTGATTCTTTTCCTTGTGAACATCAGCTACAGAGAAAAAGACAGAGTGTCAGATACAAGCTGCGACTGAGAGAAGACAAGTGTAGCGCAATAACATTGCTGACCAGTGCGAGCGGGAGCGGATATGATGACTTCCCCCCACCCCCCACCCTCGATTTATTCTCCTGGGGCACGGCTCCATGGGCATCTACAGCCCTCTGCCAGCTCACCCAAGTGGCCCATCTTTCATATATCTGGACGCTGATCACTGGCGAGCAAATCAACCAAGGGGGGGGGGGGGGGGGGCGGGGGGTGGAAATCACGGCTGAGTTTGACCCTGTCCTCACCCGACACCCGCACAGGTGCAGTTTCGGGCAAGTGTCACTTGAAAGTGATCAGGGGCAAGAATCCTGGTCGGTTTTTCCTCTCTGTTACCCAGGTGCAGCCATGGCTCAGTGGGTAGCACCCTCACCTTTGAGTCAGAATGTTGTATGGTCAAGTCTCACCGCATAGACCAGAGCACAAAATCCGGGGTGACACTCCAGTGAGGGAGTGCTGTACTGTCAGCGGTGCCATCTTTTGAATGATAAATTAAACCGAGGCTCCATCTGCCCTCTCAGGTGGATGTAAAAGATCCCATGGCACTATTTTGAAGAAGAGCAGGGGAGTTCTTCCCAGTAGCCTGCCCAATATTTCTCTCTCAAGCAACACCTAAAAGAGAGGATCCGGTCATTTATTTCATGGCTGTGCACAAATTGGCTGCTGCGTTTCCTACATTACAACAGTGACTACACTTCAAAAATACTTCATTGGCAGTAAAATGCTTTGGGACATCCAGAGGTCGAGAAAGGCGTGATATAAATTTAAGTTCTTTCTTTTTCCTAACGCAGGTAAGCTAAGGCCGGTTCTGGAGCCTCGTCTGTTATCCTGGCTGAGTTCAGAGCAGGGATTGAAGAGAGAACATTGTTAGAATGACATTGGGAGGTGCCTTTACCCAGGAGAACAGCCAGGGATCTAGACTCCAGACAGAGTTAACACTAGTTTTACTAACAGCCCCATTTCAAGAATGTAACAAACTAAAAAGTATGGTTGATTAATATTTTAAGAAAGGGGAGGATGAACTGAGGTGGTTTATATTTGAATTTTTGCAGTTTCAACATGAGACACACCAATGCCAAGAAATTATACACTTTGGCAATTCAGGTCAGGTATATCACAGTTAGATATAGATTAAAGCTTGTTCTACTTGACCCCAACAATGGCCCTCAGCCTCTACCTTATAAAAGCAATATGACTGGGCAGAGTCAATACGGATTTATGAAAGGGAAACCATGTTTGACAAATCTGTTGAGTTTTTTTGAGGTTGCAACTGGCAGGGTAGATAAGGGGGAACCAGTGGATGGAGGCCGATAAAAATTTTACAAGGGTGATACCAGAACTGAGAGGTTATAACTATCAGGAAAGATTCAACAGGCTGGGGCTCTTTTCTCTAGCAAAGAGAAGGCTGACGGGTGACCTAACAGAGGTCTTTAAAATTATGAAATGGTTTGATAGGGTAGACGTAGAGAAGATGCTTCCACTTGTGGGGGAGACCAGAACTAGGGGCCATCAATGTCAGATAGTCGCTAATAAATCCAGTAGCGAATTCAGGAGAAACTTCCTTTACCCAGAGCGTGGTTAGAATGTGGAGTCGTTGAGACAAATAGCATAAATGCATTTAAGGGGAAGCTCGATAAGTACATGCGGGAGAAAGGAACAGAAGGATATTCTGATAGGTTAAATGAAGTCGGGTGGGTTGAGGCTTATGTGGGGCATAAACAAGGCACAGACCTGTTGGGCTGAATGTCTTGCTTCTGTGCTGTATACTCTATTTAAATTCTAGGTAAGTGTATTTGGATTTTCAAAAAGCACACAAGAGGTTAATAAACAAAATTAGGGCTCATGGGATTGGGGGTAATATATTATCATGGATTGATGATTGGTTAACAGACAAAAAACAGAGAGTAGGAATAAACGGGTCATTTTCAGATTGGCAGGCTATAACTAGTGGGGTACTGCAAGGATCAGTGCTTGGGCCTCAGCTATTTACAATTTATATCAATGACTTAGATGAAGGAACCGAGTGTAATGTATCCAAGTTTGCTGATGATAAAAAGCTAGGTGGGAATGTAAGTTATGAGGAGGACACAAAGAGGCTACAAAGGGATATAGACAGGTTGGAGAGTGAGCAAGAACATGGCAGATGGAATATAATGTGGAGAAATGTGAAGTTATCCACTTTGGTAGGAAGAATAGAAAAACAATATTATTTTAAATGGTGAGCGACTTGGAAATGTTGGTATTTAGAGGGACCTGGGTGTCCTTGTACATGAATCACAGAAAGTTAACATGCAGGTACTGCAAGCAATTAGGAAAGCAAATGGTATGTTAGTCTTTATTACAAGAGGATTAGATACAAGAGTAAAGAAGTCTTATTACAATTACAGGAAACTTTGGTTTATCCGGAGGTTATATATCCGGAATACTCGATCTAACGGCAAAAATCAGGAGCCGTTTTCAAAAGTTTTTTTTTTAGTTCTCGTTGCTTTTTTCCCCCCAGTCAGGCACTGTAAGGTCTGTAGCTATAGCAACAGCTTCAGCTAGAGACGCTTGCAGCTGCAGCCGACCGTTTTGAAGCTGTTGCTAAGCAACAGGGTTTGTTGATTCACACGGAGCTTTTCAGTTCCGTATGTTTCAACATTGACGCTGGTATGTCCGGCACTTTTGATGGTACGGCACCAGCTCGGTCCCGTCAGTGCCGGATATCAGAAAGTTTCCTGTATATATGGCCCTGGTGAGACCACACCTGCAGTATTATGTACAGTTTGGTCTCCTTACCAAGGAAGGATATACTTGCCTTAGTGCAATGAAAGTTCACTCGATTGGTTCCCGGGATGAGGGGATTGTCCTATGAGGAGAGCTTGAGTAGACTAGGCCTATCTTCTCTTGAGTTTAGAAGAATGAGAGGTGATCTCATTGAAACATATAAAATTCTTACAGGGCTTGATGCTGGGAGAACGTTTCCCCTGATCAAGGAGTCTGGAACCAGGGGTCACAGTCTCAGGATAAGGGGTCGGCCATTTAGGACTGAAATGAGGAGAAATTTCTTCACTCAGAGGGTGGTGAAACTTTGGAATTCTCTACCCAAGAGAGCTGTGGATGCCGACTTGTTGAGTATATTCAAGACAGAGATCAATAGATTTTTGGATACTAAAGGAATCAAGGAATATGGGGGATAGTGGAGTTGAGGTAGAGGATCAGCCATGATCTTATGTAAATAGTGGAGCAGGCTCAGAGGCCTACTCCTGCTCCTAATTCTTATGTTGTTAAAAGCATGTTCCATTGAACCTGCACACACACCTGCCGATTCCTACACCAGCTACATTCGTCAATCAGACTCAATTTAGCACCTTTAGTGCAGTTCCATGGCGTGCCCTCGCCAGATATTTATTCATTCAGCCATCCAATCAATATTTATCTACATAACATTACGAAAAGCAATTCATTGTGTGCAGCCCTTTGAGATATTTTGGCGTGATAAGGCGCAATACAAACGCACTCATTGCAAAAGTACAAGAGGACAGCGGATTACACAGTAATTAGAAAAAGTAGCAGCATCTCAACAAGTTTCACACAAATGTTAACAGTTTTTGATAGAAAATAGCTATCCTCAATTGTGTTCTTTGTGAACTGCACCAGTGTTGTCCAATAAAAATCACTGACTAGCAATGGTGACGCCATTTTAGCAAATGCACCAATTTTAGTAGGAAACACCTTGTACTCAATACAGGCAAATGTACTTCAGTGTGTATATTTATTCAACAAACATCTGTCAAGGAAGTAAAACTCTCAACGATCAAAAAACATCCTGCTTTTCAGCGTAATATTTTACAGCAAACCCACAATAAAGGTTAAAGTTCACCGCCATGTGAATACGAGTATTGAGATCACAGGCCCAACAGCGGGATCTATTACTCATTTTTAATTTACCAATCAGAAATACAATTAGCCAATCTGGATACCCAACTAGCCACATGTGGCTAACGTATGGGACAACACTGAACTACATTCTGACATAATCATGTTCTTTCCAGGCTGGCTCACCTTAGGAGAGGTGGAGGCTGGGTTCACGTATCTTGAATGTCCCCTTTTGAAGGGCTTCCCCCTGACCCCCTTATACCCTCCAATTACATCAAATGCATTCTCCAGCCGGGGTGGTGGGGAAAGTGCGGGGGTCAGTTACCTCACTCCCGGGTTTCTGCTAGTGCCGAGTAAACCTTCATCTGGGACGAAGCCAGCTGCCACTTGGTGGTTGTGTTGACAGTCTGGCTGAGACTGCAAGGCTCAAACCCTCATACTGCTCAACCTGGTGCATAATCTGCCAGCAGTGATTAAACCACCTTCTTTATTGCAATATACTACATATACTATGCACATACGGTATACTACACACTACAAAGGATGCACATCCAGAATACTATCCTACGGGAACAGCAGCAAAGTGGTTATGTTCCTGGACGAGTAATCCAGAATCCAGTAATCCTGGACTAATGATCTGGGAGACACGAGTTCAAATCCCAGCACGGCAGCTGGGGAATTTAAATTCAGTTAATTAAATAAATCTGGAATGAAAAGCTAGTATCAGTAATGGTAACCATGAAACTATCGGATTCTCGTAAAAACCCATCTGGTTCACTAATGTCTTCTAGGGAAGGAAATCTGCCGTCCTTACCTGGTCTGGCCTAGATGTGACTCCAGACCGACAGCGATGTGGTTGACTCTAACTGCCCCTGAAATGGTCTAGCAAGTCACTCAGTTGCAAAAAAACTGCCACGAAAAATAATAAGAATAAAACCGACGGACCACCCGACATCGACCTGGGCACCGGCTACAGACACGACAACGGCGCACCCAGCCCAGTCAACCCTGCAAAGTCCTCCTCACCAACATCTGGGGACTTGTGCCAAAATTGGGAGAGCTGACCCACAGACTAGTCAAGCAACAAGCCTGGCATAGTCATACTCTCAGAATCATACCTTTCAGCCAATGTCCCAGACTCCTCCATCACCATCCCTGGGTGTGTCCTGTCCCACCGGCAGGACAGACCCACCGGGGGCGGTGGCACAGTGGTATACAGTCGGGAAGGAGTGGCTCTGGGAGTCCTCAACATTGACTCCGGACCCCATGAAGTCTCATGGCTTCAGGTCAAGCATGGGCAAGGAAACTGCCTGCTGATTACCACCTACCGCCCTCCCTCAGCCGATGAATCAGTACTCCTCCATTTTGAACACCACTTGGAAGAAGCACTGAGAGTAGCAAAGGCACAGAATGTACTCTGGGTAGGGGACTTCAATGTCCATCACCAAGAGTGGCTCAGTAGCACCACTACTGACTGAGCTGGCTGAGTCCTGAAGGACATATCTGCCAGTCTGGGCCTGCGACATGTGGTAAGAGAACCAACACGAAGGAAAAACCTCATCCTCACCAATCTACCTTTCGCAGATGCATCTGTCCATGACAGCATTGGTAGCAGTGACCACCGCACAGTCATTGTGGAGACGAAGTCCCGTCTTCACACTGAGGACATCGTGTTGTGTGGCACTACCACCGTGCTAAATGGTAGTTTCAGAACAGATCTAGCAGCTCAAAACTGAGCATCCATGAGGCACTGTGGGCCATCAGCAGCAGCAGAATTGTATTCCACCACAATCTGTAACCTCATGGCCTGGCATATCCTACACCCTACCATTACAATCAAGCCAGGGGACCAACCCTGGTTCAATAAGGAGTGTAGAAGAGCATGCCAGGAGCAGCACCAGGCGTATCTAAAATGCGTCAACCTGGGGAAGCTGCAAAATTGGACTACATGCATGCTAAAACCAGATTCAGCATGCTATAGACAGAGTGAAGCGATCCCACAATCAACGGATCAGATCAAAGCTCTGCAGTCCTGCCGTATCCAGTCGTGAATGGTGGTGGACCATTAAACAACTAATGAAAGTAGGAGGCTCCATGAATATCCCCATCCTCAATGATGGTGCAGCCCAGCACGTGAGTGCAAAAGACAAGGCTGAAGTATTTGCAACCATCTTCAGCCAGAAGTGCCGAATGGATGATCCATATCGGCCTCCTCTTGAGGTCCCCACCACCATAGAAGCCAGTCTTCAGCCAATTCGATTCACTCCACGTGATATCAAGAAACTGCTGAGCGCACTGGATACAGCAAAGGCTGTGGGCCCGACAACATCCTGGCTGAAGACTTGTGCTCCAGAACTAGCTGCGCCTCTAGCCAAGCAGTTCCAGTATTGGCTATAACACTGGCATCTATCCGACAATGTGGAAAACTGCCTAGGTACATCCTGTCCACAAAAAGCAGGACAAATCCAATCCGGTCAATTACCGCTCCATCAGTCTACTCTCAATCATCAGCAAAGTGAGGGAAGGTGTTGTTGACAGTGTTATCAAGCGGCACTTACTCACCAATAACCTGCTCACTGATGCCCAGTTTGGGTTCCGCCAGGACCACTCAGCTCCCAAACTCATTACAGCCTTGGTCCAAACGTGGACAAAAGAGCTGAATTCCAGAGGTGAGGGGAGAGTGACTGCCCTTGACATCAGTGCAGCATTTGACCGAGTGTGGCATCAAGGAGCCCTACTGAAACTGAAGTCAATGGGAATCGGTGGGAAAACGCTCCACTGGCTGGAGTCATACCTAGCACAAAGGAAGATGGTTGTGGCAGTTGGAGGTCAATCATCACAGCCCCAGGACATCGCTGCAGGAGTTCCTCAGGGCAGTGTCCTCGGCCCAACCATCTTCAGTTGCTTCATCAATGACCTTCCCTCCATCACAAGGGCAGAAGTGAGGATGTTCGCTGATGACTGCACAGTGTTCAGCGCCATTCACAACTCCACAGATAATGAAGCAGTCCATGTCCGCATGCAGCAAGACCTGGACGACATTCAGGCTTGGGCTGATAAGTGGCAGGTAACATTCGCGCCACACAAGTGCCAAGTAATGACTACTGTCAACGAGCGAGCGTCTAACCACCGCCCCTTGACATTCAATGGCATTACCATCGCCGAATACTCCACCATCAATATCCTGGGGGTCACCATTGACCAGAAACTTAACTGGACCAGCCACATAAATACTGTGGCAACAAGAGCAGGTCAGAAGCTGGGTATTCTGCAGCGAGTGTCTCACCTTTGAACTCCCCAAAGCCTTTCCACCATCTACAAGGCACAAGTCAGGAGTATGATGGAATACTCACCACTTGCCTGGATGAGTGCAGCTCCAACAACACTCAAGAAGCTTGACACCATCCAAGACAAAGCAGCCCGCTTGATTGGCACCCCATCCACCACCTTAAACATTCACTCCCTCCACCACCGGTGTACCGTGGCTACAGTGTGTACCATCTACACTGCAGCAACTCGCCAAGGCTTCTTCGGCAGCACCTCCCAAACCCGCAACCTCTACTACCTAGAAGGGCAAGGGCAGCAGGCGTATGGGAACACCACCACCTCCAAGTTCC
Organism: Somniosus microcephalus; assembly: GCF_052327205.1. Lineage (NCBI taxonomy): Eukaryota > Metazoa > Chordata > Chondrichthyes > Squaliformes > Somniosidae > Somniosus > Somniosus microcephalus. The sequence goes on along the minus strand of NC_140990.1, from coordinate 171,568,538 downwards.
CCTCCAAGTCACACACCATCCTGACTTGGAAGTATATCGCTGTTCCTTCATCGTCGCTGGGTCAAAATCCTGGAACTCCCTAGCTAACAGCACTGTGGGAGTACCTTCACCACACGGGCTGCAGCGGTTCAAGGCGGCGGCTCACAACCACCTTCTCAAGGGCAATTAGGGATGGGCAATAAATACTGGTCTTGCCTGCGACACCCACATCCCATGAATAAATAAAAAAAACCTATACACACACACACCATATACTACCCACCATACATAGTGAAGCCTGTACATTATGTGTGTGTGCATGTGTGTTTGTATTCATCTACACACTACATACTGATGGATTATTTATTAATCGAGTATCCAGTGCCGCTTTCTGTTTTCGTTAAGTATGCCAATGACATTGTTTCCTTTGTCATTCTGGGAGTGCTGCTCCCTTTCCCCCACTTTGAAAGTTCATCTCATAGCCAGCCTGATCACTCCTCTGTTAAATCACAGGGCACTGTAATTGTAGCAGATGACAAGAGTGAACATAGAATCATGAAAATCAGTTTTGGGTGTAAAAGACCCTATGACGCTATTTGAAGAGGAGCAGGTGAGTTCTCACCAGTGTCCTGGCCAATATATATCCCTCAACCAACATCCCTAAAAAAAAATCTTGTCATTATCTCATTGCTGTTTGTGGGAGCTCGCTATGTGCAAATTGGCTGCCACGTTACCTACATTACAATAGTGACTACACTCCAAAAGCACTTCATTGGCTGTAAAGCACTTAGGGGTGTCCAGAGGACGCGAAAGGCACTGTATAAATGCAAGTTATTTCTTTCTTTCTATAAGCTTTGATTCTGTACAATCCACTTCTTGTTTTATACTCTTCGGACATCATTTCAAATTGCTTGCACCAACACTGAAACCTGGAACCAGCAGTACTTCACCCTAGTGCTGTACAGCTTTGTTGGCTGCTTTTCAAGGTTCAAGTGGATATAGTGCAAGATGTTCACACGTGTTCTATTGAGCTCAGTGAAATCCTGATGGAGAACTAAGTTACCTGCAGCATGGCAGGGTGAAAATCTCACACCGCACCATGCTTCAGAGATTGTCGTGACAACTCAGTGCAAACTCTTCTCAGAAGGCAGCTGGTTAACCAGCACACAAGATAGATTTGGGCCTTGAAAAATTGCTTCAGCAAATGTAAAGCCAGCTATTTAGAGCTGTGCTGCTCATAAGCTATTGATTCTGCAAAAATAATAATTCGGCTAGTGGGAGTAAAAGACCAGTTATTATGCTGCAGTTTCTGTATCATAACAGCCACTCAATAAATGCACACACTGAGCTGTCACTGGATAAAGTTCAATTTATAATCCAATAAAAATAACAAGGATACAAGAAATTCTACTAAAGAGCTGTTTTTCAAACTTACTGAGGCTTAATAGCATTTGATGGCAACAAGGCAATGATTTAATCTCAGATCCAGAGATCTTGCTCCAACTATTCCAAAGGAGTGGTATCATTTGGGTTCGTCAGATAAACCGCACTGTAGTTACCCACTCTGGACCACTTGTTATTCAACGGTATTTGAATGCTGTGAACTTACCTAGTACAAGCCTGATACCCATTGGTTGCTTGCAATCCATCTATCACATGGCTCATTAATGAAGGCTTCCTCACCCTACAAACATCTCATCCAGACAGTGAAAGCCACAATAAAACAAACGGACTTGCATTTATATAGCGCCTTTTACTGCCTCACAGTAGAAGACAAAGAACAAGCCGGAAATTGTGGGGAACCAAGGGTCTACCGAGAGTGAGGAACTTAAAGTAATTCACTTTTGTAAAGAAAAAGTACTGGAGAAATTAATGGGACTAAAAGTCAACAAATCCATTGGACCTGATGGCCTACACCATAGAGTTTTAAAAGAGGTGGCTGCAGAGATAGTGGGTGCATTGGTTTTGATCTTCCAGAATTCCCTAGATTCTAGAACTGTCCCCGTGGATTGGAAGGTAGCAACTGTAACCCCGCTATTCAAGATAGGAGAGAGAGAAAACAGGGAACTATGGACCAGTTAGCCTAATATCAGTAGTAGGGAAAATGCTAGAATCTATTATTAATGGCGTGGTAACAGGGCACTTGGAAAATCACAATATGATTAGGCAGTCAACAAGATTTTATGAAAGGGAAATTGTGTTTGCCAAATCTATTAGAGTTTTGTGAGGGTGTAACGAGCAGGGTAGATAATGGGGAACCAATGGATGTAGTATATTTGGATTTTCAGAAGAGATTCGATAAGGGGCCACACAAAAGGTTGTTACACAAGATTAGGGCTCATGAAATTTGGGGTAATATATTGGACAGAAAACAGAGGGTAGGAATAAATGGGTCATTTTCAGGATGGTAGGGTGTAACTAGTGTAACCATAATATGGTTGAATTCCAAATTCAGTTTGAGGATGAGAGAGTTGGATCTCAAACCAGCGTACTGAGCTTAAATAAAGGAGACTATGAAGGTATGAGAGTAGAATTGACTAAAGTGGACTGGGAAAACAGATTAAAGTGTAAGACGGTACAAGAGCAGTGGTCTACATTCAAGGAGATATTTCACATCTTTCAAGATAAATATATTCCACTGAGGAAAAACGGGAATAAAAGAAAAGCCAGCCATCCGTGGCTTAGTAAAGTAATAAAGGATAGTATCCGACTGAAAACAAGGGCATATAAAGTAGCCAAATCTAGTGGGAGGATAGAAGATTGGGAAGCATTTAAAAGCCAGCAAACAATAACTAAAAGATTAATTAAGAAAGGGAAGATAGATTATGAAAGTAAACTGGCAAAAAATATAAAAACAGATAGCAAGAGTTTCTACAGCTATATAAAAAGAAAAAGGGTGGCTAAAGTGAACGTTGGTCCCTTAGAGGATGGGACCGGGAAACTAGTGGTGGGGAACATGGAGATGGCAAAGACGCTGAACAAATATTTTGTATCAGTCTTTACAGTAGAGGACACTAAAAATATCCCAACACTGGACAAACAGGGGGCAATGGGGGGGAGGAGCTAAACACGATTAAAATCACTAAGGAGATGGTACTCAGTAAAATAATGGGACTTAAGGCGGATAAATCCCCTGGACCTGATGGCCTACATCCTAGGGTCTTGAGAGAAGTGGCGGTAGGGATTGTGGATGCATTGGTGATTATTTTCCAGAACTCCCTGGACTCAGGAAAGGTCCCGGCAGATTGGAAAACTGCTAATGTAACACCCTTATTTAAGAAGGGAAGTAGACAAAAAGCTGGAAACTATAGACCAGTTAGCCTAACATCTGTGGTTGGCAAAATGTTGGAGTCCATTATTAAGGAAACAGTAACAGAGCATTTGGATAAACATAATTTAATAGGACAGAGTCAGCATGGTTTTATGAAGGGGAAGTCATGTTTGACAAATTTGCTCGAATTCTTTGAGGATGTAACATACAGGGTGGATAAAGGGGAACCAGTGGATGTAGTGTATTTGGACTTCCAAAAGGCATTTGACAAGGTTCCACACAAAAAATTACTGATCAAGATAAGAAATCACGGGATTGGGGGTAATATACTGGCATGGGTGGAAGATTGGCTATCTAACAGAAAACAAAGAGTTGGGATAAATGGTTAATTCTCGGGCTGGCAATCAGTAACTAGTGGTGTTCCGCAGGGGGTCAGTGCTGGGACCCCAACTCTTTACAATCTATATTAACGATTTGGAGGAAGGGACCGAGTGCAACATATCCAAGTTTGCCGACGATACAAAGATGGGAGGGAAAGCAGTGAGTGAGGACATAAAAAAACCTGCAAAAGGACATAGACAGGCTAAGTGAGTGGGCAGAGATTTGGCAGATGCAATATAATGTTGGAAAGTGTGAGGTTATGCACTTTGGCAGAAAAAAATCAAGGAGCAAGTTATTATCTAAATGGAGAGAAACTGCAAAGTGCTACTGTACAAAGGGATCTGGGGGTCCTGGTGCATGAAACACAAAAAGTTAGTATGCAGGTGCAGCAGGTGATCAGGAAGGCCAATGGAATCTTGGCTTTTATTGTGAGGGGGATGGAGTATAAAAACAGGGAAGTCTTGCTGCAGTTATACAGGGTATTGGTGAGGCCACAACTGGAATACTGCGTGCAGTTTTGGGTTCCATATTGAAGAAAAAATATACTTGCTCTCGAGGCGGTTCAGAGAAGGTTCACTCGGTTGATTCCGGAGATGAGGGGGTTGACGTATGAGGAAAGGTTGAGTACGTTGGGACTCTACTCATTGGAGTTCAGAAGAATGAGGGGCGATCTTATCGAAACATATAAGATTGTGACGGGGCTTGATCGGGTGGATGCGGTGAGGATGTTTCCACTGATGGGTGAGACTAGAACTAGGGGGCATAATCTAAGAATAAGGGGTTGCCCTTTCAAAACTGAGATGAGGAGAAACTTCTTCACTCAGAGGGTAGTAAATCTATGGAATTTGCTACCCCAGAGAGCTGCGGAAGCTGCAACATTAAATAAATTTAAAATGGAGAGAGACAGTTTCCTAGCAGATAAGGGAATTAGGGGTTACGGGGAGAGGGCAGGGAAGTGGACGTGAGTCTAAGTTCGGATCAGCCATGATCCTATTGAATGGCGGAGCAGGGCCGAGTGGCCGTATGACCTACTCCTGCTCCTACTTCTTATGTTCTTATGTTCTAGTGGAGCGCCGCAAGGATCAGTGCTTGGGCCTCAGATATTTACAATCTATATCAATGACTTAGATGAGGGGACCGAGGGTAATATATCCAAGTCTGCTGACAATACAAAACTAGGTGGTAAAGTAAGCTGTGAGGAGGATGCAAAGAGGTTGCAAAGGGATATAGACTGGCAAGAAAGTGGTAGAAGTGTGAAGTTATCCACTTTGGTAGGAAGAATATGTAGTGTATGTACCTTGAAGAAGGAACTATATTCTGCAGCCCCTGTATACTGCAGTACCAGTAGTGACCACCCCTGTATATAAGCCTGTGTAGTAACCTTGTATAGTAGTTCCAGTTTTGTCTCTATTCAGTAAACACCTGTTATAACCAACTTCTGCAGTCCGTGTCTCAATTACACACGGACATTACATTGGCGACGAACAGATCCGAACTTACCTACAGTTCTGCACCACCTCACGGGGATCCATCCCTGAAGCGAATTTATTAGAGGTCGAAGCCAGAAGGAAGAAATCCAAAAAGAAAAAAAAACAAACAGAAGAAACGGGCGTCGACCGTGGGCAACCGCCCTCTGATTCATCGAATTCGAAGATTTGCAGGAGAGGCTGTCGAGAGCTGGGCTTGGTTATCCAGTCTATGGTGTTACAGCTAATCGGGCTGGTGGCAGGTAGTACACTGATCCTTCCTGGGCTGTGGCGGGCTAGAGCTCGATCAGGTGGCTTTTCAACGGGGCCGAGCAGCATTGTCGGGAAGAGGAGAGAGAGAGAGAGAGGGTGGAGCACACAGGGCGCGGCCGGTGCTACGAAGCCGGGCAGTGTACAGACCCGAGAAGAGGGAGGGAAGTGTCCCATAGGGTCTGCTCTGACGACGGGAACAGTAATTAAAATAAAAGAAATTAGAAGCGCAGAAAGCCGCGAGGAGCTGCAGTTTGCCACGGGGACCGCGGAGAGCGGCGTTGGCAGCAGCGCGGGGGGAAGCACGCGAAGACCATAGGGCGTCGCCATCAAGGCATAAAAACGCCAGCAACAGCGCTGGCAGCAGCGGAAAAGACAGAAAGCGCGGGAGGCGCCATCTTAATCCAGCGGGGAAGGCGGCAAAGCGCGGGAGGCGCCATTTTGTTCAATCGGGGAAGAAGGCAAAGCGCGGGAGGCGCCATCTTAGATCTCCAAGATGCCGAAGACTGGCAATATCACTGCCTTCGATAATGCAATAGAAGACTGGACCACGTATGTGGAAAGAGTCAAAGTATATTGCAAGGCAAACGAAGTAGCCGATGAGAAAAAGGCATCGGTACTACTAAACTTAATGGGCGCAAGAACGTACGGCCTATTGCGGAACCTGATCACTCCTGATCAAACCGATGGAGAAGAGTTTTAACGAAATTGTTCATATCCTACAGGAACACCTAAATCCTACACCGCTGCTGATAGCAGAAAGATTTAAATTCCACAAGAGAAATCAGCATAAAGATGAGAGCAATGCTGATTACCTTACGGAACTACGCAAGCTATCAAAGCACTGCCAGTTCGGAGCAGGACTGGCAGATACCCTACGGGACAAATTTGTCTGTGGACTCACGAGTGAAGGAACCCAGAAGAGGTTACTCTCAGAGAAAGAGCTGACACTAGATAAGGCTTTCAGCGTGGCAGTATCGTACGAAGCAGCAGTAAGGGGAGCTGCGGAAATACAGCAAAAGCCACAGGAATACGGCACCCATGAAATGACACGGGGATTTGAAAAATGTTATCGCTGCGGCAGAACAACCCATGACCAGAAGGACTGCTGGGCCAAGGACAAAATATGCAGGCAATGCGGAAAGATGGGACACATTGCACGAGTTTGCAGGTCCGGGAAGAAGACTAACGACAACAAAAAGACTACTAAGGAACAGTACAGGAAAGTACAAAAGATGACGGACAGTAGTTCCGAAGACCAGAAGAGCGATAGTGAATCCAGGAACAAGAGACTAAGCTGTCTCAAACTACACAACGTAATCACAAAAGAGGATCACCGAACCATTTGGGTCAACCTCACGATAGCAGGGTCCCAAGTCAAAATGGAATTGGATACAGGATCAGCCCTGACCGTCATGAATCGACGAGACTACGAGCGGCTATTCTCACACATACCCTTGAAAGACACATCCATTGTCTTGAAGACATATACGGGGCAGAAAGTATACCCGAGAGGGAAAATAAGAGTGCCTGTCGAATACAACGGCAAGGAAATACAGAAATTGTATCTGTACATACTGCAAGATGGTGGACCACCGTTATTGGGACGTGAATGGATCAGAAAGATAAGTTTAGACTGGCACTCCATTCAGGCACTGACTGTGGCTGGTAAAAAGGATGACGACGTCACACCTGGACGATCGTCAAAAATCTTGGCTAACGCTAAAGGGGTATTTCAACAAGAACTGGGAACTCTTAAAGGCGTAACCGCCTCGATAAAAATAGAAGAGAATGCAATTCCCAAGTTTTTCAAAGCAAGACCGGTACCGTATGCAATTCGCCCAGCCGTCGAGGCAGAGCTGGAGAATGCAGGCGTGTTAACTAAGGTAGACTGGAGCGAGTGGGCGACACCCATCGTTCCCGTCATGAAGAAAACGTTAAACAATAAGTCTGAGGAGCCAAGGAAGGTTCGCATCTGTGGGGACTTCAAGGTGACGGTGAACCCAGTCCTTCACACAGTACAATATCCTCTTCCAAGGATAGAAGATATTTTCGCCTCACTATCTGGAGGGAAACGTTTTACAAAAATTGACCTAGCGCAAGCATATTTGCAGATGGAGGTTGAAGAATCCTCTAGGAAGTATCTCACGATAAACACTCACAAAGGTCTTTCCCAGTATAATCGACTGGTATTCGGAGTTGCATCAGCTCCGGCTATATGGCAAAGAGCGATGGAACAAGTCCTGCAAGGGATTCCGGGGACTCAGTGTTACTTGGACGACATCCTAGTGACAGGTGAAAATGACAGTGAACACCTTGCCAACCTAGAGCAGGTGCTCACTAGACTAAGAGAACATGGGCTACGAGCCAATCGCCCCAAGTGCGAGTTTTTTAAGAAACAAGTATCGTATTGTGGCCACATGATTGATGAAGAGGGGTTACCTAAGTCCCCTGACAAAATTGAAGCGGTAGTTAAGGCTCCAGCGCCTGAAAATGTGTCGCAACTGAGGTCATTCCTCGGATTGGTGAATTTAAGTTTTTGCCGAATTTGTCCACAATTCTGCACCCACTGAACGCCCTGCTACAAACTGGAGTAGCATGGAAATGGAGTGATGAATGTAAGCGGGCCTTTCAGAAGTGTAAAGGCCTGATCACTTCAAGAGAAGTATTGGCTCACTACAACCCATCACTACCGATAAGACCGGCGTGTGATGCGTCTCCCTACGGCGTTGGAGCGGTACTGTCACATAAATCCCTTGATGGTTCAGAGAGGCCGATAGCTTTTGCGTCACGCTCGTTAACTGCAGCCGAGCGTAACTACGCCCAGATTGACAGAGAGGCCCTCAGCCTGGTGTGGGGGGTGAAGAAGTTCAATCACTACCTGCACGGACAGAAATTTACTCTACTAACTGATCATCAACCTCTTGTCTCCATTTTCAACCCTAAGAAGGGTGTCCCGATAATGACAGCACAACGGCTACAGAGGTGGTCCCTGTTCCTAGGGGCACACCAATATGACATCGAGTACAAAGGAACTAAACAGCATGGGAATGCTGATGGATTGTCGCGCCTACCGTTGCCGACGGTGGAAGAAGCACCTGCAGTGGATCCAGTGGAGTTATTCCACTCGACCATAGTCGAATGTCTACCTGTGACGAATGCAAACATAGAAAAGGAAACACGAAATGACCCGACACTCTCCAGGGTCTATGATTTAACGGTGAAGGGATGGCCAGCACATGACGAACCACTGTTGCCAGCATTCTTGCCGAGAAGAGAACAGCTGTCAGTGTGCCGAGGAACCTTGATGTGTGGATCCAGAGTAGTAATTCCACCCAAATTGAAGGATAGAGTGCTCAATGAGCTTCATGAGGGTCATCTGGGAGGGGTAAAAATGAAGAACTTAGCCAGAGCGTTTGTGTGGTGGCCGGGAATCGATAGAGAAATCGAAGAGATGACCAAGAGCTATACAGGATGCCAGAAGGTCCAAAACGCCCCACCACAAGCCCCTCTACATCCATGGGAGTGGCCCTCATCTCCATGGCAAAGGGTACACATTGATTTTGCTGGTCCATTTATGGACTCGATGTTTTTAATTGCGGTGGATGCACATTCAAAGTGGCCAGAGGTAATAAAAATGTCCTCAACCACCACAGAAAAAACTATCACAGTCTTACGAACCATATTCGCCAGAAATGGGCTGCCTGAACAGATTTGCTCCGACAATGGACCACAGTTTGTGTCTGAAGAGTTCCGGAGGTTCTTAAAGAACAATGGTGTTAAGCATTACACATCCGCCCCATATCATCCAGCCACCAATGGATTGGCTGAGAGATTCGTTCAAACATTCAAGAAGGCTATCAAGGCAATGTGTAATGAAGACATACCCCTACAACACAAGGTGGATAACTTCTTGTTTGCCTACCGGAATGCGACACATGCGGTTACCAACCAAACTCCAGCCATGATGTTCTTCAATTGAAGACTAAGGTGCCGCTTGGATTTGGTTAAGCCAAACATCAGAAGAGATGTGGCGAACAGGCAGTTTCAGAATATGAATGAAAGGCCAACCAGGAGTTTCAAGATAGGTCAACCAGTTTTGGCCCGGGACTACCGCACAGAGAAATGGCAGCCAGGAACGATCTGCACACGGCAAGGACCTCTAATGTATACCGTGGACGTTGGAGAGAGCATTGTAAGACGCCATGCTTACCAGATTCTAGTCACTGGAAAACGTCAAATCTACACCACGATCCTATACACCTGGTGATGAAACCGAAGTACCAATTGCATCTACCTCAGAATCGGTGATATTGGAAGCAGACGAACCAAACAACGACGTTGATCCCAAATCAACTTTGCCAGAAGAACCTGATACCCCAAAGAAGCGTTACCCGGACAGAATCAGGAAGCCTCCTCAAAGACTGAATTTATAATTGATTAACTTCAGCTAATGTATATAGCAACTGTAATTGTAAATATGTTATTTAATTATTAATCGAATGTTATGTACTGTTTAGCTAAAAGGGGAGCAATTGTAGTGTATGTACCTTGAAGAAGGAACTATATTCTGCAGCCCGTATACTGCAGTACCAGTAGTGACCACCCCTGTATACAAGCCTGTGCAGTAACTTTGTATAGTAGTTCCAGTTTTGTCTCCATTCAGTAAACACCTGTTATAACCAACTTCTGCAGTCCGTGTCTCAATTACACACGGACATTACAGAATAGAAAAGCAGAATATTTTTTAAAAGGTGAGAGACTAGTAAATGTTGGGGTTCAGAGGGATTTGGGGGTCCTTGTACACTAATCACACAAAGTTAGCATGCAGGTAAAGCAAACAAGGGGGCTGGAGTACTGAAGAATAAGGAAGTCTTGCTGCAATTATATAGGGCTTTTGTGAGCCCACACCTGGAGTACTGTGTACAGTTTTGGTCTCCTTACTTAAGAAGGGATATACTTGCCGTAGAGGGGGAGCAATGAAGGTTCACTAGATTGACTCCTGGGATGAGAGGCTGTGCTTTAAGAGATTGAGTAGAATGGGTCTATATTCTCTGGAGTTTCGAAGAATGAGAGGCGATCTCATTGAAACATATAAAACCCTGAGAGGCTGTTTCCCCTGCCAGGAGTCTAGAACTAGGGGGGCATAGTCTCAGGATAAGGGGTCGGCCATTTAGCACTGAAATAAGGAGAAATTTCTTCACTCAGAGGGTTGTGAATCTTTGCAATTCTCTACCCCAGAGGGCTGTGGATGCAGTCATTGAGTACATTCAAGACTGAGATCGACAGATTTTTGGGCACTGAGGAAATCAAGGGATATGGGGATAGGGCAGGAACGTGGAGATGATGTAAAAGTTCAGCCATGATCTTACTGAATGGCAAATCAGGCTCAAGGGACTGTATGGCCTACTCCTGTTTCTTATGTTCTTATGTTCTCAGCACGTCCCAAAGTGCTTTACAGACAATGAAGTACTTTTGAAGAACAGTCACTGTTGTAATGCAGCAGCCAATTTGTGCACAGCAAGCTCCCACAAACACCAATGAGACAATGACCAGATCATCTGTTTTAGTGATGCTGGTTGAGGGATAAATATTGGCCAGGACACTGGGGAGAACTCCCCTACTCTTTTTCGCAATGCCACGGGATCTTTTCTGTCCACCTAAGAGGGCAGACAGGCCTCATCCGAAAGTCAGCACCATCAACAGTGCACCACTCCCTCAGCACTGCACTGGAGTGTCAGCCTAGGTTTTGTCCTCAAGTCTTTGGAGTGAGGCTTGAACCCACAACCTTCTGATTCAGAGGTGAGAGTGTAATCCTCATACTTGGCTGACACCGTAAAAGAAATTCCAAGAGGAAATGATCTTGGTTACACTCTATGAAACAGAGATGAATTAGCGTGTGTGAGCGAGCATGTGCTGGGGTGGGGGGACACCTTCCTGCTCTGTATTTCTTTTCCCCATTAATTTTCTCCCCTCCTCCCAACACCTTGCTGGTGTACTGTTCCACAGGTTCCCGTTGTCCATCAGTATCTCACCCAATTGGCCATTCTTTGCTCGCGAGCCTCAACAGTGAGTACTGCTGGTCTACTAAACCGTGGAATGCCTACCCAACCCTGCCCTCATCAGGTATTCACACACATGCACTTTTCAGCAGAGGTCAATGGATAGTGATCAGGAATAGGAATCTTGGTCTGTCTAGATCAGATACTAACTAAATAACTTGAGTCCAGAGGGAACAGTGCCACTTCTACATACAGTCAATCCTACAATTCACCTACCCATGTTAATGAAACCCTGCCTATGATAGACCAATCTAAACGTCCCACATTGTGTGCCAACTCTATGGTAACGCGTCACCTGGTTACAGTGTTATTTCTCTAGTTTTGCCCCTCATGCACTCTCCTAGCTCAGCTTATCAAAGAAACCCACCTCATTCACCCTTAACTCCATTCCCACTAAGCTGATGACCACCAAACTTCTCTTCCTGGTCCTCCATGGTTTCCTCTTCTTGGGTATGATCCCCCTCCTCTTCAAAAGAGCAGTCATTCACTCCTCAAAAAAAAAACAACCTTGAACCCTTTGCAATCGCAAACTACCATCCCATCTCCAACCTCCACCTCCTCTCCAAATTCCGTGCCCAACATTTGCACAACTCCAGGTTTCAATCTCTCCAATCAGGTTTCCGACTCTTTGCAGCACTGAAATGGCCCGAATCAAACTTGTAAATGATATCCTGTGACTTCGACCGTGCTGCATTTTCTCTGTCCTCTCTGCAGCCTTTGACACGGTTGACCACACCATCCTCATGCAACACCTCTCCTCCGTTTCCAACTCTGTGGGACTGCCCTCGCTTGGTTCCACTCCAGCACATAGAACACCTACTTCCACATCATCTGCCTGAGCCCACCTGCTGCTCAAAATATCATTCACGTCTGTGTCACCTCCTGTCTCCAATGCTCTGCTGGCTGGTCTCTCGTCCTCCATGCTCTGTAAACTTCAAGCTCACCCCAAATTCTGCTGCCTGTATCCTATCCTGCACCAAGTCCCGCACACGAACCACTCTTGTCCTTGGATGGCCTATACTGCCTCCAGGTCCCTCACCGCCTCCAATTTAAAATTCTCATCCTCGTGTTTAAATCCCTTCATGGCCTTGCCGCTCACCATCTCCGAAACCTCCTCCAGCCCTACAACCTCGCCTCAGAACTCTGAGCCTCCGACTCTGCTCTCTTTTGCATTACCCTCTGCCACATCATTGGCGGGCGTGCATTCAGCCCTCAAGGCCCCATGTTCTGGAATTCCCTCCCTATACCCCTCCACATTCCTTGCTTCCTTTTCAGAGCCTCCTTAAAATCCATCTCTCTGACGAAGCTTTTGGTCACCCCTCCTAATATCCCCGTGTTTAGCTTGGCGTTCATCTTTTTCTTTCGCCTTTGTGAAGTGCCTTGGGACTTTAAAGGTGCGATATAAAATCGAAGTTGTTGTTGTTGATGGGGAGAGTCCTTCTTGAAACAGATAAGACGCCCCTCCATCAGGCACTATTTGATTGGTGATAATTATTGTTACATGTGTTGTCAGGAGATATTCGAACTTCCAGAAGAGAGACTAAAACGCAAACAGTTGGAAACATGATTGAGGGAGTAAGTATTAATGACATCACTGCAGGAACTGACTCATGTCTGTCACAGAGCCCAGTGTCATGAAAGAGCTGTACACACACATTCCTTAGATGACAGGATTGCTGTAGTATCCTGTGGTTAATCACTGCCTCTCTGATGTTAATTCAGTTGCCCCACAGTATCGAGCTCAGCAACTTCAACCAGCCGGTTTTCTTGTTGTGACTGCTGTTTAATCAAGACAAAAACAGGCAGAAAAACACAAGTGACGTTGAAACAAATAAAACTTCTGACGATCTGATGTTGAAAAGGGTCCCTGATGGCAGCATTAAGCCATTCTTCTGCCAGTTTTCTCTGTCGGCCATGGCTCAGTGGGAGCATTCTCACCTCTGAATCAGGTTGTGGGTTCAAGTCAAACTACAAAGACTGAAGCACAAAATCTAGGCTGACTGTCAGAGGTGGGAGTCACTGGCAAGGCTAGCATTTATTACCCATCCCTATAACTGAGGGGCTTGCGAGTCTCGTTCAGAGGGCAGCTTAGGGTCAACCACATTGGTGTGGGACTGGAGTCACATATAGACCAGAGCGGGTAAGGACGGTAGTTTTCCTTCCCTGAAGAGAAAGTGAAAGAGATACCACCTGCCATATATAATTCACAAACAGACTTCACACCTGGAGAGGTACTCAAAGCACTTTTCCAAGTACTGTCACTGATGTTAGTGCTCTGACTTCAATATAATAGAGAAAGAAATAGTACTTAAGCTGTTTTAGATGCTTGTGTGATATTCTTAATTGATCACCTTAAAGCAGCTATCCGAGACAGACCTGTAACCACCCCCCGCCAGTGTTATGCAACCCCCAGTTTGGAAGGGCAAAACCTACAATCTAAAACTCCTGTTGTACATTTTTCACAGTTCAAATTAATTCAGGGGAACAATTTCACACTATTACACTTTGCTGAAATCTTAGTGAAACAAAGCTCATTGATAGTATGATTGTGTGAAATCACTGGGCTTTACTGAAAATACCAGTGATGACCCTGGGAAAGATTCCGAGAAAAACCCAGAGCATTCAAATATTAATAGCAGCAGGAAAAGGTCGCAGTGACTGCCTTTAACTCCAAGTTATCAGTTCCTTTTAGGACAGTGGCATTCTGACTTGTTTACAGTTCAAGGGGGAAAAGAACATAAAAAGCAGAGCAGAGCACTGGGATTCCCTCCCTGAACCTCTCCACCTCTCTCTCTCTCCTTAAAACCTACAACTTTGACTGAGCTTTTGTTCACCTGGTGTCAAATTTTGTTTGATTGCACTCCTGTGAGCCCTTGGGACGTTTTACTGGGTTAAAAGCGCTGTATAAATGCAAGTTATTGTTGCTGTTGTTGAATGAACATTCCACTACAGTGCAGCGTTCTACCCATCCAGGAATGCAAATTAGTCATGTGCAATATCAAAATAATATCTACATGCCCTTGGGAAATGGTGGAAGAAAGTTGTGTCTGGATAACGCTGACTGGCACTGCTCGAGTGGGTGGCAGGGGGGCATTGGTTTCTGAATGCACTACACAATCCTTCAGCATAAAACTAGACAGAAACCACCTGAAGCGCCATGCCCGCACAAAGCTCGAGTGCCAACTACCTGTGCTGCCCACACACCATTGGGTGTCCCAGTTGGAAATGTGCACTGTTTGTGAATTTGGAGCAAACAAAAACTGAACAAACGACTGGGAGAGGAAAACAGGATCAAACATCCTTTACTTACTCTTTCCATCATACAGTGGCTTTTTTAATCTCTGGCTAGTTCAGAGAAAAAAAAGACTTGCATTTATATCGCGCCTTTCACAACTTCTGGACGTCCCAAAGCGCTTTACAGCCAATTAAATAATTTTGGAGTGGAGTCACTGTTGTAATGCAGGAAGCGCGGCAGCCAATTTATACACAGCAAGGTCCCACAAACAGCAATGTGATAAATGACCAGATCATCTGTTTTAGTGATGTTGGTTGAGGGATAAATAGGGCTGCGGGATCATCCCGAGAGGGCAGACAGGACCTCGGTTCAACGTCTCAGCCGAAAGACGGCACCTCCAACAGTGCAGCACTCCCTCAGCACTGCACTGCAGTGTCAGCCTAGATTTTTGTGCTCAAGTCTCTGGAGTGGGACTTGAACCCACAACCTTCTGACTCAGAGGCGAGAGCGTTGCCCACTGAGCCACAGCTGACATCATAAATCAATACCAACACCCAGATCAGCAACAGCTCCACTCCTCCCAACCTGCCCCTTCTCCCACTGGGAATCAAAGAGAAAGACTGGCTGTTCTTTTAGGTTATTAAGAAGGATAACATCCTCAGTATGAATATTCTGCCAAGACCGCTTTCCCAATAGTAAACAGGGATAATCTCCAAGCAACATCTAGGGAATTAAATGTATATGCATATTTATTTTGGAGACATTTGACTGTTGTCCCTTTATGAGACTGATAACTTCCTCAAGCCGGGGTTTCACTGGACACCACCGGCAATGAAGTGAAGTGAAATGACTCACGAGTGGAAATAGTGTTACGAGTGAACCAATAATCCAGCGAACAAGTGTTCAATTCCACCACGGCAGTTTGAGAATTTGAATTCAATTTTTAAAATCTGGAAATAAAAAGCTGCTATCGGTAAAAATGACCTTGAAGCTGTCAGATTGCCGTAAACACCCAACTGGTTCACTCATGTCGCTTTAGGGAAGAAAACCTGTCGTCCTTTCCCTGCCTGGCCTGTATGTGACTCCAGTCCAACGTGATTGGCTCTTAACTGCCCTCTAAAGTAGCCTCTCAAGCCACTCAGTTGTCTCAAACTTTCTCAGGGCAGCTAGGGATGGGCAATAAATATCAGCCTGGCCCACATCTCAAGAAAGAAAACGTTTGTAAAAACCTGCCATCCCCGTACATCAAGGGAGGTCCTGGCCACAAACTCACATAATGCATGAACCGCACAGGCGCACTTAGGAGTAGTTGCATTGAAGTTGCCCTGTCCTGAACCTGTTCCTCAGCACACACAAGGCTAACTGGCACCAACAGGACCAGTTCCAACGGAAGCAGCTCCAGAATATAAAAAGGCCTCGCGACAGTTCCAAGAATCTAAGCGCAAGAGTCAGTTGCTAATACATAGGCAGTACTGCCAGCGACAGCATAGGCCTCTGCCGCCATACCCAGTAACCATACAGGATGCACCGTTCTATTCACATGGCCTCCACCAATATCTAAGGTGGCAATACCTGACACACACCAAAGTGCCCACTAGTTGAAATAAACTTGTAAACCGCTTGCAACATCCTCTGCCATGCCATGTTTTCTTCGACAGCACCTCCCAAACCCGCGACCTCTATCACCTAGGGCAAAAGGTGCACGGGTACAACCCTCACCATACATCCTTATACCCGGACCTTTCAATGGGGCTCACTGGATATCGATCAGGAAAGAAAACGCTGCAAGATTCTCCTCTCGCTACCCCGGGGGCATGGAGGTTGACTATAGGGCGCCTGGCTCAGATGAGCTAATGCACCTAATCTGATCAGCTACCTCACCACACACCTTGGTTAGATAATTGCAATGAAGCAGTGGGGAAACTGGGTGTGTATCTGGTATACATCTGCACACATACCTGATCATCAAGCAACACCTTACAAATAAAGGCCATCGCAACTTAGCTCCACAAGATCCCTAACATAAGAACATAAGAAATAGGAGCAGGAATAGGCCACTTGACCCCTCGAGCCTGCTCCGCCATTCAGTAAGATCATGGCTGATCTTGGGCTCAAAGCCACTTCCCCGCCCGCTCCCCATAACCCTTCACTCCCTTATCTTGCAAAAATTTGTCTATCTCCACTTTAAATGTATTTAATGACCCAGCCTCCACGGCTCTCTGGGACAGAGAATTCCACAGATTTACGACCCTCAGAGAAGAAATTCCTCCTCATCTCAGTACTAAAAGGGCGAAACTTTTTTCTGAAACTGTGCCCCCAAGTTCTAGATTTCCCCACGAGGGGAAACGTCCTCTCTGCATCTACCTTGTCGAGCCCCCTCAGTATCTTATATGTTTCAATAAGATCACCTCTCATTCTTCTAAATTTGCATCAGACTCTCCCACGAGTAGATGGTAAACAGCATGAAAGAGTCTGCGTCACAGCTTGTTAAACAGTGGGGGCGGGGGGAAGAGTTACTGAGGGCAATGGTTCAGAGAAATGAACACAGTCACTATAATGAGAATAATGCTTTTATTAACCTGGCTTACATTTCAGTTAACAGGGTGATGGAGAGGACTGGGTTAGAATGAGCAAAAACAGTCCCATCACTGAAAAGGAAACCTTCTCTATGTAGATTCAATGGCATCAAATGGGACAAAAGTGCGATAGGAAAAGAACAACGCGATCAGAAGAAAATCACAAGGACGAAAAAAAAGCATCCAGCTCGTCCTCTGATATTTCAACTCACTCGGCCTCACATCCAACTGCACCTTGAAATCCCTCGACACCGTTCGAGTTCACCACCCTTGCCCAGTCAGCCATCCCACGAGTTCACAGAATCACAGAAACCCCACAGTGCAGATAGAGGCCATTTCGGCCCATCGAGCCTGCACCGACACATATCCCACCCGATCCCAGTAACCCCTACACCAACACATATCCCACCCTATCCTTGTAACCCCACGAATTTAATCCCCCTAACACTAAGGGTCAATTTATCATAGCCAATCAACCTAACCCGCACATCTTTGGACTGTGGGAGGAAACCGGAGCACCCGGAGGAAACCCACGCAAACACGGGGAGAATGTGCAAACTCCACACAGTCACCCGAGGCCGGATTCGAACCCGGGTCTCTGGCGCTGTGAGGCAACAGTGCTAACCACTATGCCACCGTGCTGCCTTAATGTATGTTTTTTTCTAAAATATGTGTTTTAAATGTACTTTTCACTCATTTAAACTTATGTTCTCTCGTCCTTGAGACTTGACTGATGAGTTAATATCCAGGCTTCATCTGCCTCTGAGACACAGAGGTCCACCCTCATTACCTGCTGGCTTCCT
This sequence comes from Somniosus microcephalus, assembly GCF_052327205.1. Lineage (NCBI taxonomy): Eukaryota > Metazoa > Chordata > Chondrichthyes > Squaliformes > Somniosidae > Somniosus > Somniosus microcephalus. The sequence continues at coordinate 171,550,495 of NC_140990.1, read as the reverse complement.
TTCTCTCCACCTTTTCCAAAGCATGCACATCCTTTTTTGAAGTGTGGGGACCAAAACCACATGCAGTATTCCCAAAGGAGGTCTGACTAGTTCATTATAAAGCCTTGTAGACTTATTCCAGCTATGGAACCCAAAACTCTTGTCTGCTTTTACTTGCTGCTCCACATTGTCTCAACACAAAGTGATATTTAGGAAGCCACTCCATTCAATGGGATGATCAGGTGGGCAGGACCCCAATATTCCCCACCGCTACCACGCACCCCACCACTGGCCATCTGAACCGCCTCGCCACCTCTTTCTCCTTCTTTAAGATTCTGCGTAAAACTTACCTCTTTGACCAAGCATTTGGTCACCTGTCCTAATATTTCCGTATGTGGCTGGGTGTCAAATTTTATCTGCCAATGCTCCTGTGAAGAACTTTGGGAGGTTTTACTACGTTAAATGCGCTATATAAATGCAAGTTATTGTTGGATGAGGTCCTCAATGGCCATCAGTGACCCTGGATTCCCACCGGGAACAGTAGCACAGTGGTTGCGTTACTGAACTAGTAATCCAGAGGCCTGGACTAATGATTCAGAGACGTGTAATCCCACCACGGCATTTAAATTCAGCTAATTAAATGAATCTGGAACAAAAAGCTAGTATCAGCAATGGAAACTTCCGGATTATTGTAAAAACACATCCGGTTCACTAATGTCTTTTAGGGAAGGAAATATGCCATCCTTACCTGGTCTGGCCTCGATGTGACTCCAAACCCACAATGTGGCTGACTCTTAACTGCAAGCCACTCAGTTGTAACAAACTGTTACAAGAAACAATAATAAAAAAACCGGATGGACCCACTGGCTTCAGACACAACAATGGCATACCCAATCCAGTCGACCATGTAAAGACCTCCTCACCAACATCTGGGGACTTGTTCCAAAATTGGGAGAGCTGCCCCACAGACTAATCATAGCTGCCAGACGGATCCTGCGGCAGGTGGTGAGAGAACCAACACGAGGGAAAAACCTACTTGACCTTGTCCTCACCAATCTACCTGTCACAGATGCATCTGTCCATGACAGCACTGGTAGCAGTGCTCAACACACAGTCCTTGTAGAGAAGATATCCCGTCTTCACACTGAGAACACCTTCCATTGTGCTGTGTGGCACTACCACCGTGCTAAATGGGATAGATTCAGAACAGATCTAGCAGCTCAAAACTGGGCATCCATGAGGCACTGTGGGCCATCAGCAGCAGCAGAATTGTATTCCACCACAATCTGTAACATCATGGCCAGGCATATCCCTCACTGTCCCATTACCATCAAGCCAGGGGACCAAACCTGGTTCAATGAGGAGTGCAGAAGAGCATGCCAACCATTAGGTGCCAACCTGGGGAAGCTGCAACACAGGACTACATGCATACTAAACAGCGAAAGCAGCAGGCTATAGACAGGACTAAGCGATCCCACAACCAACGGATCAGATCAAAGCTCTGCAGTCCTGCCACATCCAGTCGTGACTAGTGGTAGACAATTAAACAACTAAAAAGGGAGGAGGTGGCTCCTTGTATATCCCCATCCTCAATGATGGTGGAGCCCATCTCGCCAAGTGTGGCATCAAGGAGCCCTAGTAAAATTGAAGTCAATGGAAATCGGTGGGCAAACTCTCCACTGGCTGGAGTCATACCTAGCACAAAGGAAGATGGTTATGGTTGTTGGAGACCAATCATCTCATCCCAGGGCATCACTGCAGGAGTTGCTCAGGGCAGTGTCCTCGGCCCAACCATCTTCAGCTGCTTCGTCAATGACCTTCCCTCCATCATAAGGTCAGAAGTAGGGATGTTTGCTGATGATTGTACAGTGTTCAGTTCTATTCGTAACTCCTCAGATAATGAAGCCGTCCATGCCCGCATGCGGCAAGTCCTGGACAACATTCAGGCTTGGGCTGATAAGTGACAAGTAACATTTGTGCCACACAAGTGTCAGGCAATGACTATCTCCAACAAGCAAGAGTCTAACTACCTCCCCTTGACATTCAACGGTATTACCATTGCCGAAACCCCCACATCCTGGGGGGTCACCATTGACCAGAAACTTAACTGGACCAGCCACATAAATACTGTGGCAACAAGAGCAGGTCAGAGGATGGGTATTTTGTGGCGAGTGTCTCATCTCCTGACTCCCCAAAGCCTTTCCACCATCTACAAGGCACAAGTCAGGAGTGTGATGGAATACTCTCCACTGGCCTGGATGAGTGCAGCTCCAACAACACTCAAGAAGCTCGACACCATCCAGGACAAAGCAGCCCTCTTGATTGGTACCACCTTGATCCACCACCTTAAACATTCACTCCCTCCACCACCGGCGTACCATGGCTGCAGTGTGTACCATCTACAAGATGCACTGCAGCAAATCGCCAGGCTTCTCCTGCAGCACCTCCCAAACCCGCGACCTCTTCCACCTAGAAGGACAAGGGCAGCAGGCGCATGGGAACACCACCACCTGCAAGTTCCCCTCCAAGTCACACACCATCCTGGCTTGGAAGTATATCGCCGCTCCTTCCTCGTCGCCGAGTCAAAATCCTGGAACTCCCTCCCTAACAGCACTGTGGGAGTACCTTCACCACACGAACTGCAGCGGTTCAAGAAGGCAGCTCACCACCATCTTCTCAAGGGCAATTAGGGATGGCAATAAACACTGGCCTGGTCACCAACGCCCACATCCCAGGAACGAATGAAAAAAAACTCCAACAGCCTGTGTCTTCAGGAGAGCAGGGGAGAAAAACAGAGTTAAAAAATATGAATGTATCACTGACCATTGCTGAACTGGGAAATTCCTTAAGTCACTATATTACATAGCAGATGCCACACAGTTATGACTCGACATTCATGCAGTGAATGAAACCAGCCATATAACACTTGTGAGCATGTTGAGCGGTTAGAATCTGTAACTCACTACCACGAGTAGTTAAGGCAAATAACATAGATGTATTTAAGGGGAAGCTAGATAAGCACATGAGGGAGAAAGGAATAGAAGGATATGCTGATAGGGTGAGATGAAGTAGGGTGGGAGGAGGCTCGTGTGGAGCATAAAGACCGGCACAGACCAGTTGGGTTGAATGGCCTGTTTCTGTGCTGTACATTCTATATATATATGTTTAAATTCTGCTTTCTCGGGTTTGCAGTTTGTAATTCTATGATTATAATGTGGGCTCAGCTGGTAAATCTGCAGCAACCCGTTCATTAAATCCCAACACCACATCACACGGGTTTTGGGGAATGTGGAAAGCAGCCTTCCTGTTTGGGTATATACAGTTTTCCGGTACTTGGTCGCCCTTTTTAGATGTCTGGACTCCAATTGGAGTCAGTGTGTTTAACGTTATAATCCTTACTTGACATGTCTTTCAGCACAGTCACTTTGGCGGGACTTTGTCAGCTTTGAATTACATTTTATAAATTGTTGTGCTGATCAAGAGGAATACCAGTGCTGGGAAGAAGAACAGCTTTTCCACTCACGGTTGAATATAGCACCCTTAGCAAGTGAGAGTATCAACTTGTGCGCAAGTATGGACCCACGGGGAACTGGTCCACACTGTCCAAACTCCTTTCAAGTTGGCTTGTATTCGTTCTCGAGATGGGAGCGTCACTGGCAAGGCTGGTATTTATTGCCGATTTCCAATGTACTAGCTTTCTCGGCCACTTCAGAGGGCAGTTAAGGGTCAACCAACGTTGGTATGGGATTGGAGTCACATATAGGCCAGACCGGGTAAGGACGGCAGGTTTCCTTTTTACGACAATCCGATAGCTTCATGGTCAGTTTTCAGATATTTTAAACTGAACTCAAATTTTCAAACTGCCGCACTGAGATGTGAACTCCCGTTCTCTGGACTATTAGTCCAGTAATTTAACCACTACGCTTAAAGAGATCTTCCTTTTGACTAGTCCGCGCTAGGTTAGTACATAGACCCCAGAGAGGAAAGGACAGTGTTTGAACACACTGCATCGAACTGCGCCCCCTCCCCCTTTCTGTGTCTGCTTTTAAAGCTATTGATGATTGCGTTGTCAGGAGTAGGAGCCGAGTTGGAGCACTGTTAGAGAATTGATTTAGTGGCAAATCGGTGTCTGCTGTAGTCAGCCTGGTTTTGGTTCCGGCCTGAAAATGTCTTGTTTGTTTAACCCGATGCCAAACCAGCTTCATGGATTCATCCCAAACATGTTGCAAATGGGAGATCAGACTGCAGCTGGTTTTCAGAACTGAACCATCCAGTTGTGTGCTAGAGTTACCAAAATATAAGTCTGTGTAAGTGACACTCTCTTAGAACACACAAGTGATCAAGGTGAGACTTGTACATTGTTTTTCCACAGTGCTCCTTGGTCAACAACAACTTGCATTTATATAGCACCTTTAATGTAGTAAAACGTCCCAAGGTGCTTCACAGGATCGTTATGAGAGAAAATCTGACACTAAGCCACATAGAGATATTAGGACAAGTGACCAAAAGCTTGGTCAAAGAGGTAGGTTTTAAGGAGCGTCTTAAAGGAGGAGAAACTTAGGGAGGGAATTCCAGGGCTTAGGGCCAAGGCAGCTGAAGGCTCGGCCACCGATGGTGGAGCGATGAAAATTAGGGACATACAAGAGGCCAGGATTGGATAACACAGAGATCTCCGAGGTTTGTAGGGCCAGAGGAGGTTAGAGATCGGGAGGGACGAGGTCATAGAGGGATTTGAACACAAGAATAAGCATGCAGATACCTTGTTTGATCAACATGTGGATATACTGCATCACATAAGCTCTCGTCTCTCATCCCCCCGCCCCTCCCAATAATCGATGAACAAGCTTTTAGTGGTGCGTATCCTTCACCTGTGAGCACGGACAAATGGCGATAGGCTATTTTGTGGTCCATACATAACACCTGTTGACTTACATCTGCACCTCCCTCTACCTGCTCACTTTAATCTTCACTTTCCTTCCATTCTTGATTCCCCCGCCCACTGATCATTTGATTATTTATTTAATTTGTGTGAATTCCCTGTCTACCTGTGTGTCATTGTTTGACTCCTCAATTCTAAACTGGTTGCGCTTCCACTTCTACCACTGATATCTGGCAAGACATCCCAAACATCAGTTGCCCGCCTCGGCGATCTGTTCATCCAACACAATGGAACACGTCAGTGCTATTTAGAATCCATATTAAAACACGGTAAACAAACAGGAGGGTGCTTGTACAGCCTGACGGAGGAATCACATGCTCGAAATTGATACCATTGACTCTACAAACGACATATCACACCTGCCTGGGATCTTCTACACAACATGTGGATGAGGAAGATCCCAGTGCTGCAATGGGAATGGAAAATTCCAGTGATGCATCAACACTCCTTGGTTTCATCTCCTTTTCACCAACCATACATTAAGTGGTCACTCTTTATGAGAGCACCTGGGCAATTTGTATTGGTGGACTATTTGTCCAAAAAAGAACGAATGAACTTGCATTTATATAGCTCCTTTCATTCACGACCTCAGGACAACCCAAAGCTCTTTACAGCTAACGAAGTACTTTTGAAGTGTAGTCCCTGTTCTAAAATAGGAAAAGCGGCAGTCAATCAGCACACAGCAAGGTTCAGAAAACAGCAATGTGATAATGACCAGATAATCTGTTTTTAGTTGTTGGTTGAGGGATAAATATTGGTCAGGACACTGCCCTGGGATCTTTTACATCCACCTGTAAGAAGCGGGACCGGTACTGAAACTAAATGTACAGCAGCCTGCTGTCAGTCAAGGCTGGAGGCCACATTTGAGAAGACAGTTTGCTAAAGTTTTACATTATCCTCCCCCATCCAAAATATAAGAAGTTTTAATATTTTAAAGCACGCGGTTTAATTGTTTTGAAAATGATGTTCATTGAAATGTTTAATTCGCTAGTGGGAATTTAAAACCAGTGTCTTCCAGTTAGTGCTTTTCCCAGTGTCTCGATATAACTACTAACAAAGCTACTAACAAAGCTGCTTAGTTGACGTGTTCTGTTCCTGGTCCCATCTGATATAAAGATGCTCCCAAGGTTTCATTGCAGAGGTTAGACTGGGGAATGTGTCAGCCGTGGCTCAGTGGTAGCATTTTTGCCTCTGAGCCAGAAGGCTAGAGATTCAAGTCCCACTCCAGAGACATGAGCACATAATCTAGGCTGACATTCCAGTGAAGTACTGAGGTCAGCAGGCCACCTGCAGATTTGAGGTCAGTGCCAGCACAGGTGATCCGCGATGCTCCCAGACTGATTAAGACATTGTGTGGTACAGGGAAAGTAACACTGTTCAAGGTATTTCTTTGAAACCTATATAACCATACAACACTGTAATGTATACCTTGGATTGTACACTCGGCACAACAATGAGCCTTCTAGGATGTTTCATCCTGAAATGGGAACAAAGAGCTAGTTGAAACACAAGGGTGCACCTCGAGCTTTAAATTAAGCCCTCAGGCATTTAACAAGTGTGATATTCACTGCACAGTAACGCACAGGCTATGGCACAAGTGTGGAGAGGTACTAGTTGAGCCCAGTCTCAGAATGGAGGCTCCTACTGCACATTAACCACCACTCACTGAGCCAAAACTCTCAGTTAACGAAACACTTTACAATAAAGATAAAATCCACGGCTGATGCTTCTGACTGTACCATACCAAATCTTGACCCACTGCTGACTTTGCTTCCTTATTGGGCTCCAACTGGGGCTTTCCTTGGTGTCAGGTTATCTCCAAGATAATGTGCCTGGCGATGGGAGCTTGGAGACCAGTCAATCCTCTGTGGCAGACTTGGTATTCAGATAGCTGAACCAGACAGATTGCCAGTACTGATGGCACTGTTGATGCTTGACTGCTCGGACTGGTTCATTGATGGGACCTTGGATTCTTCCCATTTGACGCCAGATAATTCTGAAAACCAACATCCTAACAGGTAGAAAAGCAAAATACTGCAGATGCTGGAAATCTGAAATAAAAACAGAAAATGCCGGAGCTGCTCAGCAGGTCAGGCAGCATCGGTGGAGAGAGAAACAGAGTTAATGCTTCAGGTCGATGACCTTTCATCAGAACTGATGAAGGGGCATCGACCTGAAATGTTAACTCTCGTTTCTCTCTCCACAGATGTTGCCTGATCTGCTGAGTATCTCCAGCATTTTCTGTTTTAATCCTAGCAGGTAGGATGGTCCTGCTGGAAGAATACCAGCACTCAGTGGTATTAGGCTCCATGGTTTTAGCTGGCTAGATCATGCTCCCTCCATGAAAGAAAGACATGACTTGCATATCAATAGCGTCTTTCACAACCTCAGGACGTCCCAAAGTGCTTTACAGCCAGTGAAGTACTTTTGAAGTGTAATCACTGTTGTAATGTAGGAAACGCGCAGTCAGTATGTGCACAGCAAGCTCCCACAAACAACAATGATATAATGACCAGATAATCTGTTTTAGTGATGTTGGTTGAGAGATAAATGTTGGCCAGGCCACCGGAGTGAGAGTGGAACTTAAACCCATAATCTTCTGACTTAGGTGAAGGAAACCAGGGAGAACTCCCCATCTCTCTTCAAAATAGTGCTGTGGGATCTTTTACCCACGAGGACAGTCGTCCCATCTGAAAGACGGTTCCTCCGGCATTATTGCGAAGAAGGGAAGGTGAGTTCCCCAAAGCGTCCTGGCCAATACTCATCACTCTATCAGCATTATTAAAAAACAAATTATCTGGCCACGCTTCCTGTATTACAACAGTGACTACACTTCAAAAGTACTTAATTGCCTATAAAGTGCTTTGAGATGTCCTGAGGTCATGAAAGGAGCTATATAAATGCAAGTTCTTTCCTTCTTTCTGTCAAGGAGTGCAGAAAACAGGGGAAATTGTTAAAAGTAGCACTGTGTCAAACCAACCTGATGTAGCAAGTGCTTGACAAGCAGCTTGAAAAGTTTATAGAACATAGGAACAGGAATAAGCTGTCCCTCAAGCATGTCCCGCCATTCAAAGAGATCATGGCTGATCTGTGACCTAACTCCATATACACGTCTTTGCCCCTTAATACCTTTGGTTAACAAAAATCTATTAATCTCAGATTTAAAATTAACAATTGATCCAGCATCAATTGCCGTTTATGGAAGAGTTTTCCAAACTTCTACCACCCTTTGCGTGTAGAAGTGTTTTCCAACGTCCAAAGATTCAATCAGGTTTGTCAGGCATGACCGACCCTTTACATATCCATGCTGGCTCTCTCTGACCAGCCGAAAATTTTCAAGGTGTTCGGTCACTCTATCCTTAAATATAGTCTCTATTAATTTCCTGACAACTGATGTTGGGCTAACTGGTCTATAATTCCCTGGTTTTCCTCTCTCACCATTCTTAAATAACAGAGTGACACGCGCAATTCTCCAAACTAAAGGAATGATTCCTGAATAGAGAACTTTAGATTACAGTTCAGGCATCTGCAATGTTCTCACCTACTTCCTTTGAAACCCTGGGATGGAAACCATCTGATCCTGGGGATTTGTCACACATAGAGCCATTATTTTCTTTCTTACTGTTACTTTGCTTAAGTTAATTTTGGTGAGTCCCTGTCCCTGATTCAATATTAGTTTCCTTGGGATGTCCAGCATGCTATCCTCATCCTCTACTGTAAATACTGACGCAAAGTAATTATTCAAAATGTCCGCAATTTCCTTATTTTCATTTACAATATCACCGCTATCAGTTTAAGGGACCCTTATTGTTCCTGACCACCCTCTTTTTCCAAACATATTGTAAAGTGTTGATTTTGATATCCCTTGCAAGTTTCTGTTCATACTCCCATTTTAAACACTACGTTGAACTCTATCATCTTATTATCGCTATTAGATAAATGTTCACGCATCGTTAGGCTGTTAACTAAATCTGGCTCATTACTCATTACTAAATCTGATATGGCATGCCCCCTTGTTGGTTCTAGGACATATTGTTGCAGAAAACTATCCTGAACACACTCAAGAAATTCACTACCTTTCTGACATGAGCTAGTCTGATTTTCCCAATCTATATGAAAGTTAAAATCCCCCATTAAAATCACTCTTCCTTTGCTACATGCTTGTCTAATCTCTGCATTTATACATTCTACCACTTCACAGCTGCTACCAGGGGGGCGATACACAACTTCCACTATAGTCTTAAATCCTTTTCTATTTCTTAATTCTACCCATAAAGTCTCTGCTTACCTCGCTATATCCTCTCATCATTGAAGTGATTTCATCCTTAATCACGAAGGCTACTTCTCCCCCCTCTACCATTTTTCCTATCTTTCCTATAGACCGTATAACCTGGTACAGTATATTCAGTTCCCAGTCCTGACTGGCTTACAGCCATGTCTCTGTAATGGCTATCATGTCGTACCCTCCAAGTTGAATTTGCATCTGCAATTCATTCAATTTGTTCCTTATACACTTTGCGTTTGTATAAAGAACGCTCATTAGTTCTACACACCCTAGCCTGTCCTTCAGCTCTAAAGTTTTACTCACACATTTCTTATTTCTCTCTCTGGACTGGGAGCCAGTGTAGGACACCAACAACAGGGGTGATGGGCAATGTCCTCCGTAAGCCGCACTGCCTCCTCCGCGGCCTGCCTCCCACAATGCGCAGCCCATTCAAATTTCTGCGCATGCACGGTATCTCCAATGTAAAAGCTGGTGAGCGGCCTGTGCGGGACCTTGCAGATGACTGCGCAACCGCGCAGTTTAGTGGGAACATTGGTGATGGGTGAACAGGACTTGGTGCGAGTTAAGATACGGGGCAGCAGAGTTTTGGATGAGCTCAAGTTTACGGAGGTTGGAAGATGGGAGGCCGGCCAGGAGAGTGTTGGAATAGTCGAGTCTAGAGGGTTAGAAGAAAAAATGCACAATAATAGTGTTTCTCTTATCTTGTCCTGACTTCACACCAACACTGCTTCCCAGTGCTGCTGATTCTATTACACGCAAATTCAAATCAGTGAGAACCCACTGGCAACAACTCAAAGCTTGCCTCTATCCTTCCTCCCTCGACACTTCTAGACACAAATCTGCTACGACTAGTGACTGCCCAATTTTAATAACTTTTTAAAAACATTTTCCATATTAACAAACCCAGGAAGAACACAATGTGTCCACAAGGGATTGGATTTACTTCATAAGGCTGCATGGATTCTCCCACGGCTGCAACTCTCCTGTATTTTCAGACGGGCGCTGACCCTTATCCTCTGGTGGCAGAGTCCAAGGCAAGGAGGCATAACCATAAAATTAGAGCTAGGTCGTTCAGGGGTGATGTCAGGAAGCACTTCTCTACACAAAGGGTAGTGGAAATCTGGAACTCTCTCCTTCAGAAAGCTGTTGAGGCTGGGGGTCAATTGAAACTGAGATTGATAGATTTTTGTTAGGTAAGGGTATTAAGGGTTATAGAACCAAGGCGAATAAATGGAGTTAAGATACAGATCAGCCATGATCTAATTGAATGGTGGCACAGGCTCGAGGGGCTAAATGGCCTCCTCCTGTTCCTATGACCCATGATGGGGAATGGTTCCATGGAGGATGGCAGAGCACCAGAACTTTACCCAAGCTGTTGTTCCTCACGCGCCAGCTTGCACAGCAAACAACAGCAGGCTATTTGACCACAGGGTGAGACTACAGCCAGTGTAGCTCTCGCCCGACATCCTCACGCTGCACATTCCAACAGGGGCTGCTGGACAGCAATCCAGAAGAAGTGACTCCAGTCCAAACAAAGACGGTTGTCCTTAGGATGGGCTGGCGGTATATGAGTGGGTTCAAGGGATCTCATGGGGAGTGGGGAGAATCCCAGAAAACAGTGAATGGGATTAACCAACAACGCTTTTGTATCAACTCGAAATCCGACATGAAAACATACAGGTTTACTTAAGCGGCAATTCTTTCTCGACAGTGGACATACGCCGTGTGTCAAAAGAGTGAATGGCTCAGCTGATGATGCCAGTGTGTAACTGAGCTGTACAGACCAGAAGGCACCAGGTTCAATTCCCGGGCTCGGAGAAATCAGGTGCTGTCAGTTGAGGTGGCGGGATGGGTACTACAATGTAAATTGTCAAACCGAGATGTTTGGCTTTTCATGCAACGGAACTCAATGGGCCCAATGGCCTACAGCACAGAGGGAAGCCATGTGGCCCATCGTGCTGTGCCTGCTTTTTGAAAGAGCTATCCAACTAATCCCACTCCCCTGCTCGTTCCCCATAGTCCTGTAAATTCAAGTAGCTAAGCTGAAACAAGCACAAAATTCAGACACACAGCTCCACGCTTAATACATATCCCGCCCAGTATAAATACCTGAGACAACCCACATGGAATGGGCTTGTCAAACCTACTTCTTTTCTACGTTTAGACTCACGCCTAGGTTTTTTGCACAAGGCTCCTAAAGCAGTAACTGAGAGCCCAGATGATTCCCTTGTCAGGTTTTCTGTCCTCCCTGCTTATAGGAGAAAAGAGAAGAACCATCTAATCTTACCACAACACCATTAACCTCCTTCCCCCGACCGAGATCAGGAACTCATTGTGGGAAACCTACGAGCATGAACCCACGTCCCACTACTTCTTGTAACAGCAACAAACCATCGTATACAAGTGGGAAACCCATTGCATTATTTAACTTCAGCACCTCGTGTAAAGAACAGCATCAAGTCAACATGTACATGAAATTGGTGTGTAACTGTGGCTCGAGAAATCACATGGCCATTCAGCCTGCTAGAAAGTTATTCGATGTCCGATCTCCGTGCAGAATTTTCAGTGGTGACTGAAAAGTGAAGCGCTGGTGTCACTGTTTTAAACGGACAGGTTTAGATCCTGGATGACCCCACACCAAACCATCATAGCACTGGATCAGGCAAGTAAAAATATTGTAGCTACTTCAGCTGCTGCACTTTGAACTCTCGTTTTTACAAAAATAACTGAGAACAACTTGCAAATATACAGCACCTTTAACTTAGTAAAATGTCTCCAGGCATCTCACAGGAGCGTTATCAAACAAAATTTGACACTGAGCCATATAAGAATATATTAGGACAGGTGAGGAAGGTCAAAGAGGAAGGTTTTAAAGAGCATCTTAAAAGGAAGAGAGTGAGACAGAGGGGTTTAGGGAGGGAATTCCAGAGCTTAGGGCTGAGGCAGCTGATGGCACAACCACCAATGGTGGTGTGAAGAAAACCGGGGATGCGCAAGTGGGCAGAATTGGAGGAACGCAGAGTTTTCAGAGGGTTGTAGGGCTGGAGGAGCTTACAGAGATAGAGAGGCATGAGGCCATGGAGGGATTTGAAAACAAGGATGAGAATTTTAAAATTGAGGCGTTGACAGACCAGGAATCATTGTAGATCAGCGAGCATGGGGTGATGGGTGAATGGGATTTGGTGTGTAACAGGAGTAAAGGCGTCACAATAATGTTATTGTATTTGCTGGGTTTACACACACAATTAAATTACTAAGAGGACAACATCATAAGATGACAGTGAACTTTCTTAACAGTTTGCAAATGGTAAAACTTCTTGGTTAAGCGATGCAGTCACTCGCCCTGTACAGGTACCATATAGAAGACATCACAGCTGGCTCCCGTCGCCAGTTTTCATTCAAGCCACATGCCAACTTTCCCTCTAATAAACTAATAAAAATTCAACCAAATCATCTTTTAAGGCTTGCTCTGTTGCCACAACAATGTCTGAAGTTTTCTGCACAACACAAGATCTGAAATGAGACCTATATACAATCTGTACTCTAACCGGATAGACTGGCTCACTTAACACCAGCATCCCATTCATTGTTTCTGTTGATTAATCAGCACAGAATTAAATAAAGCCATGGTGAAGGAATATTGAAAAATGCTCAACATATTGAACAGACAGGATAGAACATGAATGAAACATTCATTTACCAATAAACAGAGGTGCAGCCTGATCAATCACTTAATATTCATTCTCCCATTAAAAGACTTGTACATTTCAGCAAGAATACATATCTATAATAAAGAGGGGCTCACTAAGAAGTAGTCAGCATCATTACTTTTAGAAATTGCAAGAAGGCTGGCGTTTGATTGATTTCTCTGTACAATTATAATAGGATCGAGCTCTCTTTTTTAACTGTAAAGGACATCTATTCTCTGTAACTAAAATCTGTATGTAACTATAGAAAAGATAGCAATCTCTCCAAGATCTATGCTGGGCCTGCATTTAGTGCCCATCCCTAATTGCCCTCGAGAAGATGGTGGTGAGCCGCCTTCTTAAAACATAGAAACATAGAAGATAGGAGCACGAGTAGGCCATTCGGCCCTTCGAGCCTGCTCCGCCATTCAACGGGATCATGGCTGATCATCCAAACCCTAGCACCCGGTCCCTACACCGGCAGCCATCCCACCCAAGCCCTATCCCCGTAACCCCACGTCTTGAACCGCTGCAGTCCATATGGTGTAGGTACACCCACATCCCATCAATGAATAAAAAAAAAATCTCTCTTGCTATGATCTGTGCATAACTGGAAGGGAGATCTATGTCGGCCTGTCTCTCTCAAGAAAATATATGTGCAATAGTAAAGGATCTGTGTGCAATTATATAACTGTATGGGTAGACACAGAGGCTGTTTCCCCTGGCTGGAGAGTCCAGAACTAGGGGTCACACAGTCTCAGGATAAGGGGTCGGGCTTTTAGGAGATGAGGAGAAATTTCTTCAAGAGCTATGAATCTTTGGAATTCTCTATCCCAGAGGGTTATGGATGCTCAGTCACAGAGTATATTCAAGACTAAGATCAATAGATTCTTGAGCACTAAGGGAATCAAGGGATATAGAGATTGGGTGGGAAAGTGGAATTGATGTAGAAGTTCTGCCATGATCTTATTGAATGGCAGAGCAAGCTCCAGGGGCTGTATGGCCCACTCTTGCTCCTATTTCTTATGTTCTTATGTTGGAGATGCATACTTAACAGTAACAGGCATCTCTGTGTAAAAAAAGGTGTGTGTGTGTGTGTATATATATATATATTATTAATATATGTGAGCCCTTATATAAGTATAATAAAGGTTTGTATGTATGTATAGATTTATAAGTGAGATCTTTCAGCACAACCAAAGTCTGTATGTATATAAATATAAGGAAGATCTCTGCATAACTAAGGTTTGTTATGTGTACAAATATAAGGGAGATCTCCAAGATGTGTTTAGCTTTGCTGAGATCTCTATATATTGAAGATGTTTAACTGTAACAGTTCACTCTCTCTGTGTATCCTGCTACAGCAGGTACACTAACCTGTAAGGGTATCTTCTGTGTCTATAACCAGGAGCCCTGGCTATAAGACCTGTGCACAGTGCGCTCTCTCGCTCAGTGTAGCCCAGCGCCTGCGTGTGTGCGCGCCTGCAGCCCGGCCTCTGCCCACAGACACCGACAATCCGACAGCCCTGCCTCCCTGCGGCCTGCAAACAAAGAAGCCGGGGCCGGCTGGCAGGCGAGAGGGGCGCCGGGGGCCCGGGATGTGTTTTCAAGCCGTCCTGATGGGGCCTCCCCTTTCCTCTCCCTCTCAGGGGTCAGTGGGTGTGAAGCGGCCCCTCGGCACACAAAGGCAGATGGGCGTTGGGATGTTAGGCCGCGCGGCCCGTATCAGCGGCCGGAGGCTGCAAAACTGCTCCAAAATAACCAGAATAAAATCCATTAAAACAGCCGCCTCAGCCTAGCGCGGCCTAGTCGTACCCCCTCCACCTCGGATCGGCCGCTACCGTCTCCCGCTCCCGACGCCACACCATCTGGGGGTGGGGTGGGGTGGGGAAAAGAAAGAAAAAAAATCTAAACCCACCTCTCGATCCCCGGTCTAAATTTGCAAACCGCCGCCCGGCTTGGGGCGCCGTGTCCCGGGCGCCGCTTGCAAAGTGAGTCCGTGGATGTTCGAGGCCTGGGCTGTGGAGGCGCTGTGGCGGTCGCTTACCGTTGGCTGGCTGGCTCGCTGTGCTGGCCGGGCTGGCTCCGGGCTCCTAGAGGCGGGGGGGGAGGGGATGGGGATGGGAAGCTGGCCACAGTGCGCAGGCGCCTCCAGCCCGGGAGCGGCGGCTCGACGCGGGCGCGGGATGTCGCTCGGTCGGGTTGATTTTTGTTTCTCCACTACCCCCCCCGCAAAAGAAAAAGAACAAGGAGGCAACGGATGGGGAAAGATGGGTGGTGACGCCCTCAACTCCGAAGGAAGCGGGAGGAGTCACCCAGACAGCGCTAGGTTCCTTCGTTCAGGTGAGCAGTGCAAAGGAAGCAAGGGAACTAAACCTAGAAATAAAGATAGCGGAACTAAACCTAGCAATAAAGACAGCTTATTACTGATAAGTAATTATGGTGTTGATAATTTACAAGAGGAGAGATTCCTGTGTGACAGCTCTCGTTAAAACCAGCACAAAAGACACCCACTATCTCACTGTTGGATCCACTTTTCAGCTTCTCCTGGGAGGATTTCTTGTTCATATTTTAAATCGTGGTCTATTTATTTTTGCTCAGGTACAATATTGATTGATCATGAGATTGCAGGCATCGGAAAGTAATGCTGTTTTAATACATTTGTATTTAATACATCCGGGAGAAAAGGTAATAGATGTAAAGTTTAGGGCTAGTCCTTGGTTATTTCATTGTATTATATAGTGTGTCAAAAACCCCCCAGTTAAAACTGTAATTACAGTATGGATATGTGTGGCTATATGTACGTGTGTATATATTATACACATTGTGTGTGTAAACACATGACTGATACTATCTATGTATGTATCACGATTGCCTTTCAAGCTAATGTGAATTCAAAATACCCTATTTCTGCAGTGCTTATGTTTAAATTCAAATGGATGCATGGTTAAAGTTGTGATTTATAAAGTTTGTTGTAATTTACCTCTCAGTTTATCCTTTAAAGCAGATCAGTTTGGATTAAAGAAAGGACCTGCAATTTACATCGTGTCTTTCCTGGTCTCAGGACATCCCAAAGTACTTCACAGGCAATGTTTTGTAGGCAAATGCAGCAGTCATTTTGTGCATAG
Source organism: Somniosus microcephalus (assembly GCF_052327205.1). Taxonomy (NCBI): domain Eukaryota; kingdom Metazoa; phylum Chordata; class Chondrichthyes; order Squaliformes; family Somniosidae; genus Somniosus; species Somniosus microcephalus. The sequence continues at coordinate 171,534,478 of NC_140990.1, read as the reverse complement.
CACAATCCCACAAACAGCAATATGAATGACTAATGATGAAATTCATACTTTTTTTTTTACTGTTAGTGTAGTCATTCATTTAAAAAAGGATCATACTATTGTTACGATAGCAAAATACTGCGGATGCTGAAAATCTGAAATAACAACAGAAAATGCTAGAAACACTCAGCAGGTCAGGCAGCATTTGTGGCGAGAGAAACAGAGTTAACGTTTCAGGTCTGAAGGGTCACAGACCTCTGACATTGCAGTGTTCCCTCAGTACGGCACTGGAGTGTCAGCCTAGATTTTGTGCTCAATTCTCTGGAGTGGGACTTGAACCAACAACCTTTTGACTCAGGGGCGACAGTGCAACCACTGAGCCACAGCTGACACCTCAATCTCTACTGGAAGTGTGTGTGCATAAGATCAGGCTGGGAATACTTCTACTGTTGGATGGCCTCTCACTGCTGCGTCTCGCACGTGAATAATAGCTACTTGGGCCAAGCGGCAGAGGGCACTCATCACCTGTGGAATGGGGAGGGAAGTTATGTCTATGAGATCTTGCTGTGCACAAATTGGCTGCCATGTTTCCTACATTGCAACAGTGACTACACTTCAAAATGTACTTCATTGACTGTAAAGAACTTTGGGATGTCCTAAGGGAATGAAAGGTGCTATATAAATGCAAGTCTGTCTTTTTATTCAAATGCACTGTACATGCTACAGGCCTTCACCTGCATTCAATACCAAAGCTTGAATAAAATGCAATCAGGTGCTAGGTCATCCCAGAATTCATCGGATTGTGAGTGAACCAGTCTATCCAAAATTTAAATTCCAGTGTTGCAATGGCACTGTAAGTTTAAGTAACTATCCCAAATGTAAGTTAGTTTCTTTTTTGAATATTTGCCTTTTGAGCACAGTGTCTAAATTCATTCCCTTCTTTCGTTTGAGATGTTAAACTGAGGCCACATCTGCCCTCTCAGGTGGATGTCAAAGATTCCACAGCACTATTTCAAAGAAGAGCTGGTGAGTTCTCCAATATTTAACCCTCAACTTACATCACTAAAGCAGATGATTATTATTATCATAGTGCTGTTTGTGGGACCTTGCTGTCTGCAAATTGGCTGCCTCGTTTCCTACATTACAATAGTGACTGCACTTGGAAAGTACTTCATTGGTTGTATGTAAAGTGCTTTGGAATGTCATGTGGTCGTGAAAGGCGATATACAAATGCAACTTCTTTCCTTCTGACTTTCTTTCATGCTGAGGGAGGAAGGAAGCAAGCAGGGGCATATGCTTATCCTGCTGATCTGTAAGTTTTAACGGGTGAGTAATTTAACTGGACCAAGTCTTGCCTCTGTGTAAAAATAATTTTGAACAGCAGTCTAACACAGACAGCAAAATGATTTTGCTAATTAAATGCATGATTGAAGCTGTGATTTAATACCGTGTCTTAATATTACATTGAGTTATATCGAGTCTGTAGCACAGAAACAGGTCATTTGGCCCAACTGGTCTATGCTGGGGTTTATGCTTCACACGAGCCTCCTCCCACTCCTCTTCATCTAATCCTATTAGCATACCCTTCTATTTTTTTCTCCCTCATGTGCTTATCTAGATTCCCCTTAAATGCATTAATGCTATTTGCCTCACCTACTCCCTGTGGTAGCGAGCTCCACATTCTCCCCACTCTGAGTAAAGAAGTTTCTCCTGAATTCCCTATTGGATTTATTAGTGACTATCTTATATTCATGGTCCCTAGTTCTGGTTTTGCCCGCAAGTGGAAACATCTCTACGTTTAACCTATCAAACCCTTTCTAGAGAAAAGAGCCCCAGCCTGTTCAATCTTGCCTGATCGGTATAACTTTTCAGTTCTGGTATCATTCTAGTAAATCTGTTTTGCACCTTCTCTAGTGCCTCTATATCCTTTTTATAATATGGAGACCAGAACTGTGCACAGTACTCCAACTGTGGTCTAACCAAGGTTGTATACAAGTTTAACATGACTTCCCTGCTGTTCAATTCTAACCCTCTAGAAATAAACCCGTGTTTGCTTTTTTTAATGGTCTTATTAACCTACATCGCTACTTGCTTGACTTTTAAACGGCATTGCCGGCATTTAAAAAGAGTGAGCTACACTGGTAACGGTGCAATTTCCCGATGATCACTGGTATGCTACAATTTATTACCATGACGAAGCTATAGCTTCAAGATAGACGTCTGCCGAAAACAATTTTGCATCACAGATAGCATGTTTAAAACAACCTTGCATTGAATTTACAGCACAGAAACCGGCCATTCGGCCCAACTGCTCTATGCTGGTGTTTATGCTCCAAAAGAACCTACTTCATCTAACGTTATCAGCATATCTTTCTATACCTTTCTCCCTCATGTGTATCTATGCTATTCACCTCAACTACTCCTTGCGGTAGTGAGTTCTACATTCTCACCAGTCTCTGGGTAAAGAAGTTTCTCCTGAATTCCTTATTGGATTTATTAGTGACTCTTTTATATTTATGATCCCTAACTTAAGAACGTAAGAAATAGGAGGAGTAGGCCATTTGGCCCTTCGAGTCTGGTCCACCATTCAATAAGATCATGGCTGATCTTCTACCTTAATTCCACCTTCCTGCAATATCCCCATATCCCTCGGTTCCTTTTGTATCCAAAAATATAATGACTGAGCATCCACAGCCCCCTCGGGTAGAAAATGCCAAAAATTCACAACTGTTTTGAGTGAAGAAATTTCTCATCTCAGTCCTAAATGGTCGATCCCTTATTCTGAGACCGTGACCCCCTAGTTCCAGATTCCCCATCAAGGGGAAACATCCTCCAAGCATCTACCCTGTCAAGCCCCTTAAGAATTATATATGTTTCAATGAGATCACCTTTCATTCTTCTAAACTCTAGAGAATATAGGCCTAGTCTGCTCAATCTCTCCTCATAGGACAGTCCCCCCCATCCCAGGAACCAGTCTGGTGAACCGTCGTTGCACTCCCTCTATGGCAATTATATCTTTCCTTAGGTAAGGAGACCAAAATGCGCACAGTACTCCAGGTGTGGGCTCACCAGGGCCCTATATAATTGCAGTAAGACGTCTTTACTCTTGTACTCCAGTCCTTTTGTAATAGGATAACAAATGGCATGTTAGCCTTTAATTGCTTGCTGTACCTGCATGTTAACCTTCAGTGATTCATGTACAAGGACACCCAAGTCCCTCTTAATACCAACATTTCCCAATCTCTGACCATTTAAAAAATATTTTGCTTTTCTATTTTACCTACCAAAGTTGATAACTTCACATTTCTCCACATTATATTCCATCTGCCATGTTCTTGTCAACTCATTTAACCTGTCTATATCCGTTTGCAGCCTCTGTGTCCTCCTCACACTTGCTTTCCCACCTAGCTTTGTATCATCAGCAAACATGGTTACATTACACTCAGTCCCCTCATCTAAGTCATTGAAATAGATTGTAAATAGCTAAGGCCCAAGCACTGATCCTTGCGGTACCCCACTAGTTACAGCCTGTCAACTGGAAAATGACCCGTTTATTCCTACTCTGTTTTCTGTCTATTAACCAATCCTCAATCCATGCTAATATATTACCCCAATCCCATGAGCCCTAATTTTGTATAATAACCTCTTGTGTGGCACCTTATCGAATATTTTTTGAAAATCCAAAAACACATCCACAGGTTCCCCCTTATCTACCCTGCTAGTTGCAGCCTCAAAAAACTCTATTAGATTTGTCAAACACTATTTCCCTTTCATAAATCTGTGTTGACTCTGCCCAACCATATTATGACCCTGTTACTGTGTCCCTAATAATAGATTCTAGCATTTTTCCTACTACTGATGTCGGGCTAACTTGCCTATAGTTTCATTTTCTCTCTCCCAACTTTCTTGAATAGCAGGGTTACATTTGCTACCTTCCAATCGGTGAGTACCGTTGTAGAATCTAGGGAATTCTGGAAGATCAAATCCAATGCATCCATTAACTCTGTAGCCGCCTGTATTTATATAGTGCATTTAACGTAGTAAAATATCTCAAGGTGTTCTTCAGAATAGCGTAATCAGACAAAAATGGAAGCTGAGCCAAATGAGACATTAGGACAGGTGATTAAAAGCTTGGTCAAAGAGGTAGCTTTAAAGAGAGAGGTGGAGAGGTTTAGGGAGGGAATTCCAGAGCTTAATATTGACATTCTAGACTGGTTTCAGCCTATAAATCTTTTATATTCAAAGCAAAGCTGTTTCAGCAGCTGTGTAAATATTTGGTGCTGGAGACATACAACAGTCACATGAATTTCTACAGCGTTCCTCACATGCAAAGATATCTGAAAATGCTTTACAAGGTTGTGGGCAAAGAGACATTGAACCAGGGGAGGATGCGGGTGAGAATATGGTCATAGGGACGGGTCTTGAGGAGGCAACAGAAGTGCTAGGGGAGGGAGGTCCAGAGGGCACAGTGGCTTAAGGAGTGTTCAATGATGGTGGAGTGCAGAACAGGGTGCGTTGTCTGAGGCGTGGAGGCTGCATGTAGAAATGTGCAGCAGTAGGAGACTATTGAAGTTGTGTGAGGCGACACCATGGTAGTATTTGAAGGTGAAAGGCGAGCGCCTTTGACAATTCACTGGAGAGCAGGGAGTAAGTGGACCTGAACACGGATATAGGTCATGGAGTTGAACATAAGCATGACTTGCATTTCTATAGCGCCTTTCACAACCTCAGCCCGTCCTAAAACTCTTTACAGCCAATGAAGTACTTTTGAGGTGTAGCCATTGTTGCAATGTAGGAAAAGCAGCAGCCAATTTGCACACAGCAAATTGACAAAAACAGTAATGTGATATTGACCAGATAATCTGCTTTTAGTGATACTGGTTGAGGGATAAATATTGGCCAGGACTCAGAGGGAAAACTCCTCTGCTCTTCTTCAAATAGTGTCATGGGATCTTTTACGTCCACCCGAGGGGGCAGCTGGGGCTTTGGTTTGATAACTCAGCTGAAAGACAGGACTTCCGACAGTGCAGCTCTCCCCCAGTACTGCACTGGAGCGTGAGCCTAGATTTTGTGTTCAAGTCTCTGGAGTGGGACTTGAACCCACATCTTTCCGACTTGGAGGCGAGAGTGCTACCACTTAGCCACGGTTGAAGGATGCGGAGCAAAATACTTTGGATGAATTGTAGTTTGTAGAGGCAAGAAGGCCTGCCAGGAGTGTGTGGGATAAAGAGAGCATAGCGCTTTCTGCAGCAGAGGGGGAGTAGTGGCAGAGGCAGGTGAAAGAAAGTAGTGGCTGCCTAACCTGCTGCGTATTTCCAGCATTTTCTGTTTTTATTTTATGAAAGAAAGTAGTATTGGTTAATGGACCAGATAGGGGAGAGGAAGCCGAGCTCAGGTCCAGCAGTTTCAAATCTCTTGCCTTAGTGGCAGAAAGGAGATTGACCGAGTTGAGATCAGAGATGCTCCAGCCCTTTCCATCGGGGGCACATTTTCAAGAACTGCTCAACCAACACAGTAGCGCAGATCTGGAGTCCATCAATCAATTACCGCAGAGACCAGAAAGGGAGGAAATGGGGGCACCCCCAAGCATTGTAGAAGTGCAGAATGCCATCAGGTCCATGAAAAACAACAAAGCTGCCGGCTCAGATGGGATTCCAGCAGAAATCCTTAAAAAAGGTGGCCCTGAGCTCCTGACACACATACATGCCTTCCTCCTAAAAATATGGCAGCAGGAAGAAATTCCACAAGATCTCAGACGCTTTGATTGTTACTATCTTTAAAAAAGGGGAAAAGTCGGTGTGTGGTAACTACCGAGGTATCTCCCTTCTTTCTTCCACAGGAAAAATGCTTGCCCGTGTCCTTGCTAACAGACTTTTGCCGTTATCTGAGGAGGTGCTTCCGGAGTCGCAGTGTGGTTTCCGACCATCCAGAGGAACAGCTGATATGATCTTCACAGCACGTCAATTACAGGAGAAATGCCGTGAACAAAAGCAACCACTGTTCATAGCTTTCATAGACTTAACTAAACCTTTTGACACCATCCACCGCCAGACTTTATGGCATATCTTATCTAAGCTTGGTTGCCCCGATAAATTCATCTTAGTTCTGAGGCTGCTACATGACAACATGTCCGCAGCAGTTCTCAGCAGCAGCGGTTCTATTTCAGAGCCCTTTACAGTTGAGACAGGAGTAAAACAGGGCTGCATCATTGCTCCAACCCTTTTTGCAGTATTCATCTCAGTTATCCTCCATCTCATCGGCAATGATCTGCCCACCGGAATTCAAATCCTTTATCGTACTGATGGCCGACTTTTCAATCTCAACAGGCTTAAGGCCAAGAGCAAAGTCTCCATCACTACCATTATGGAGTTACAGTATGCAGATGATAACGCCATCACAGCTCTTTCCGAGCATGATCTACAAAACACCTTGAATGCTTTTTCCAGAGCCTACAAACTTCTGGGCCTCACCATGAATATAAAGAAAACCCAGGTGCTCCACCAGCCATCACCTAATCAGCTTGCAACTCCTCCCTCTATAAAGATTGATAATAACACCCTTGAAAATGTCAACACCTTTCCATATCTTGGTAGCCATTTATCCTCCAAAGCTGACATTGATTCTGAAATCCATCACCGCCTGAGTTGTGCAAGTGCAGCCTTTTCTAAACTGAGGAGGAGAGTCTTTGAAAATCATGACCTCCAAGTCCAAACTAAAATTCTTGTATACAAAGCCATCATCCTTCCCACCCTTTTATATGGAGCTGAAACCTGGACTACGTACAGTAGACGTCTCAAAGCCTTAGAGCAATACCACCAACGCTCTCTACGCAAAATCTTGAGGGTCAGCTGGGAGGACAAGCGTACCAACTGGAATATACTTGAAGAGGCCAATATCTACAGCATCACTACGCTTATCATGCAGCATCAACTCCGATGGATTGGACATGTCATTCGCATGTCAGACTCACGTCTCCCAAAACAGGTTCTGTACTCCCAGTTGAAGGAAGGGCAGAGGTCTCCTGGTGGTCAAAAGAAGCGTTACAAAGATAACATCAAAGTAATCCTTAAAATGTTCCATATCGATATTAATAACTGGGAGGAAATCGCACTGGACAGAGACAATTGGAGAAAATACATCCACAACGGTGCCGCACTACATGAAAAGAATCTCCAGCGTGCCGTTGAGGATAAACGCCAGTGCCGTAAGGAGAGACAACAACTTAAGACCCATACTCCAGTCACTACCAATAGTCTTACATGCCCACACTGTAGTAGAGTCTGTGGATCTCGGATTGGCCTCCACAGCCACCTGAAGACCCACAAGTAGATGATTGATGAAGGACATACCATACTCGAATTCGAGTGGTCGCCGATGATGATGATGACATCTACCACTGGATGAATGTCAGATACCAGTTATGTTGCACGATACCAATGATGTAGGATATTCACCACCCAGTCACACAAATAACCCATTGCACTGGCTTCACCCTTATGGTATAGATTTATTTCCTGTAAAAACCTGGTAGGAGTGATACAAGAGCTGCTGTTGTCCTTGGGGAGGTCTTATAAACACATGAAAATCATAAATGGCTTGAACACAAGAATCGGCATAATCACAAGCTTATTACAGTCCGATTACCATACTAAACTATTTGAGTTTCTTGTGGAAGTTTATATTATTTTACATGACTTAGTGTAGCATGTAGCTAGGCAGAGTGCAACTTGTATTTTTCCCCACATTGAGCAGCATACAGCTTTGCTTATAACGTTGTAAGTATACGGCCAGGTGTGAATTCAGTGTTCATTGGAGGCCTGTCTTTCACACAGTTATGCAGAATTCAGCTACAGCAGCACAGCACGGATGGTTTGAGGTCATTCTGTCAGTGTGCGTTAGCAGATGGAAGGCTCCTCCACCGCGCTGGCTCCTTCCGTAACCGCTTTGACGCACTTTGCCATCGTCTGGGAAGCTCTGCTGATTGGATCTGTAGGAAAAGGGAAACGGCAACAGGAAAGGCTTTAGAGGATCTTAAACGAGTCCTGGTTCCTGCTGAAACCTGTTGCACAAATACAGTGGAACCTGTTCACTGCAGCAATCAACATACAATATTAAGCAAGTTTCTTAACAAAACATGCCAACCCACAAACACAATGCTGTTATTGAGGATCTCCCCCTTAAATCACAGAATCACAGAAACCCCACAGTGCAGATAGAGGCCATTTCGGCCCATCGAGCCTGCACCGACACATATCCCACCCGATCCCCGTAACCCCTACACCAACACATATCCCAGTAACCCCACGTATTATATCCCAGTAACCCCACGTATTTAATCCCCCTAACACTAAGGGTCAATTTATCATAGCCAATCAACCTAACCCGCACATCTTTGGACTGTGGGAAGAAACCGGAGCACCCGGAGAAAACCCACGCAAACACGGGGAGAATGTGCAAACTCCACACGAAGGTTGTGGCTCCAACCTGCATGACAGGATTTGAGCATATAAAATCGGTGAGGGTTATCCAGGGTTTGATCTAATAGCCATTACAGAGACATGGTTGCAAGGTGGCCAAGGTTGGGAACTAAATGTTCCAGGGTACTTGATGTTTTGAAAAGACAGGCAGAATGGAAAAGGAGGGGGAGTAGCCCTGATAATAAAGGATGACATAAGGACAGTAGCGAGAAAGGATCTCAGCTCGGAAGATCAGGAAGTAGAATCAGTATGGGTGGAGATAAGGAATAACAAGGGGCAGAAAACACTGGTAGGAGTAGTATATAGGCCCCCTAACAGTAGCTATACTGTTGGACAGAATATTAAGAAATAGTAGGAGATTGCAACAAAGGTAATGCAATAATCTTGGGGGACTTTAATCTTCATATAGACTGGACAAATCAAATTGGCAAAGGTAGTCTGGAGGACGAGTTCATGGAATGCATTCGGGACAGTTTCCTGAAACAATATCTCATGGAACCAACCAGCGAACAGGCTATTTTAGATCTTGTATTGTGCAATGTGACAGGGTTAATTAGCTATCTCATAGTAAAGGATCTTCTGTGGCAGAATGATCATAATATTTCACCTTAATTTTGAGAATGACTTGCCCAAGTCTGAAATTAGAGTCTTAAACTTAAATAAAGCCAATTACATAGGTATGAGGGGCAAGTTGGCTACGGTAGATTGGAAAAATAGATTAAAAGGTATGGCGGTAGATAAGCAGTGGCTAGCATTTAAATAAATATTTCATAATTCTCAACAAAAATACATTCCATTGAGAAACAAAAACTCCACAGGAAAAGTGATCCAACCGTGGCTAACTAAAGAAGTTAAGGATAGCATTAGATTGAAAGAAGCAGCTTATAATGTTGCAAATAATAATAGTAAGCCTGAGGATTGGGAGAGTTTCAGAAACCAGCAAAGATTGACCAAAAAACTGATAAAAAGGAAAAAAACAATGTGAGAGAAAACTAGCAAGAAATATAAAAGCAGATTGTAAGAGTTTCTACAAGTATGTAGAAAGGAAAAGAGTAGCAAAAGTAAACATTGGTCCCTTAAGAAGCTGAGACAGGAGAAATTATTATGGAGAATAAGGAAATGGCAGAAACGTTAAACAAATATTTTGTATCTGTCTTCACAGTAGAAGACACAAAAAGCATAACAAAAATGGTGGGGAACCAAGGGTTTAATGAGGGTGAGGAACTTAACGTAATTAATATAAGTAGAGAAAAAGTACTAGAGAAACTAATGGGACTAAAAGCCGACAAATCCCCTGCACCTGACAGCCTACATCCTAGGGTTCTAAAAGAGGTGGCTGAAGAGATAGTGTGTGCATTGGTTTTGATCTTCCAAAATTCCCTAGATTCTGGAATGGTCCCAGCGGATTGGAAGGTCGCAAATGTAACACCGCTATTCAAGAAAGGAGGGAGAGAAAAAACCGGGAACTATAGGCCAGTTACTGACATCAGTCAATGGAAAAATGCTGGAATCCATCGTTAAGGAAGTGGTATCAAGTCACTTAGAAAATCATAACGTGATTAGGCAGAGTCAACATGGTTTTATGAAAGGGAAATCGTGTTTGACAAATTTATTAGAGTTTTTTGAGGATGTAACTAGCAGGGTAGATAAAGGGGAACCAGTGGATGTAGTATATTTGGATTTCCAGAAGGCATTTGATAAGGTGCCACATAAAAGGTTACTGCACAAGATTAGGGCTCATGGGGTTGGGGGCAATATAGTAGCATGGATAGAGGATTGGTTAACCAACAGAAAATAGGGATAAACTGATTTTTTTCAGGTTGGCAGGCTGTAACTAGTGAGGTTCCGCAAGGATCAGTGTTGGGGGCTCAGCTATTTACAATCTATATTAATGACCTAGATGAAGGGACCGAGTGTAATGTATCCAAGTTTGCTGCTGATACAAAGCTAGGTGGGACAGTAAGCTGTGAGAACACAAAAAGTCTGCAAAGGGATATAGATAGACTAAGTGAATGGGCAGTAAGGTGGCAGATGGAGTATAATGTAGGGAAATGTGATGTTATTCACTTTGGTAGGAAGAATAGAAAAACAATATTTTTTAAATGGTGAGAAACTTTCAAATGTTGGGTGTTCAGAGAGATTTGGGTGTCCTCGTGCAAGAAACACAGAAAGCTAGCATGCAGGTACAGCAAGCAATAAGGAAGGCAAATGGCATGTTGGCCTTTATTGCAAGGGGGTTGGAGTATAAGAGTAAAGAAGTCTTGCTACAATTGTACAGGGCCTTGGTGAGACCACACCTGGAGTACTGTGCACAGTTTTGGTCTCCTTATCTAAAGAAGGATATATTTGCCTTGGAGGCGGTGCAACAAAGGTTCACTAGATTGATTCCTGGGATGAGAGGGCTGTCCTATGATGAGAGATTGTGTAGAATGGGCCTGTACTCTCTGGAGTTTAGAAGAATGAGAGGTGATCTCATTGAAACATTCAAGATTCTGAAGGGAATTGACAGGGTAAATGTTGAGAGGTTCTTTCCCCTGGTTGGAGAGTCTAGAACTAGGGGAGATAGTCTCAGGATAAGGGGTAGGCCATTTAAGACCGAGATGAGGAAGCATTTCTTTACTCAGAAGGTTGTGAATCTTTGGAATTCTCTGCCCCAGAGGGCTGTGAATGCTGAGTCCTTGAGTATATTCAAGGCTGAAAGAGATAGATTTTTGGACTCGAGGGGAATCAAGGGATATGGAGATCGGGTGGTGAAGTGGAGTTGAGATCGATGATCAGCCATGATCTTATTGAATGGTGGAGCAGGCTTGAGGGGCCATATGGCCTACTCCTGTTCTTATTTCTTATGTTCTCAAACAATGATGTGGGTGCCACATACAGCCCCCGCGCCCTGACAATCTGACCTTCAAAGCCCAGGCAATTCAGTTCTATATACACTTGGATTTCTCACAGGCTGGTTTTGTCCAGTGTGAATTTTGGATGTTTGGAAAGGGCTGTTGCCTCACTGGTGGATATATCCTAATTCAAAGCCACAGCACCTTCAGGTATATTTGCAGATTAAGTGAAACAAGGAAATAAACTTAAATCTTTGGCTCCCTGAGGCTCCATGGTGTTAGTCTATTGTCTTCTGGGTCCATAAAGACTTGGTCACTTCTAATCTAGGCTAGCACTCCAGTGCAGTGCTGCATTGTTGGAGTTGTTTCAATGGTTCTATGGCACTATTTGAACAGCAGGTGTCCTGGCCAACATTCCTCCCTCGATCAACTGATCATCTCAATGCTGCTTGTGGGATCTTACTGTGCACAACATGGTACCATGTTTGCTAAAATAACAGACACTTCACTTCATGGTAATTCATTCTCTGCAGTGCCTCGATACATATCTGAATTGTGATAAGGTGCTATATGAATGCAAGTCTTTCTTTCATTGCGTAATGTTTGCGCTGTGTTTATCCATACCATTGTCACCTCCAGACGCAACTATTCCAATGCACTCCTGGCCTCCCTCCCATCGTTCACCCTCAATAAACTTCAGCTCATCCAAAACTTTGCTGCCCCTGTGCTCGTTGATCAACATTGGCTCTCGCTCCCTCAAATTTAAAATTCTCATTCTTGTTTTCAAATCCGATCGTGGCCTTGCCTCTTCCTATCTCTGTAATCTTCTTCAGCCCTACAACCCTCCGCGAACTCTGTGTTCCTCCAATTCTGGCTCCTTGTGCATCCCTTCGCCCCATTCGTGGTAGCCGTGCCTTCAACTGTCTAGGCCCTAAGCTTGGGAATTCCCTCCCTAAACCCCTCTGCCTCTACACCTCCCTCTCCTCCTTCAAGGCTCTTCTTAAAACCCATCTCTATGACCAAGATTTGAGCCATCCCTCCTATTATCTTCTCCTTTAGCTCGTGTCGATTTTTCTGATTGCGCTTCTATGAAGCGCCTTGGGACCTTTTTCTATGTTAAAGGAAATGAATATATGAACATATAAATGAAAGTTGTGAGTCATGTGACTGAGCTATTTATGCATACTTGTAAATCTTCATAAAAGTATTTTTTTAATGCCATAACTTGTGCAACAATATATTAAAACAGAATAGTACACAACTAATGAGAATGGCCTTTATTGCAAGGGGGTTGAAGTACAAGAGTAAGGAAGTCTTGCTGCAATTGTACAGGGCTCTGGTGAGACCACACCTGGAGTACTGTGCACAGTTTTGATCTCCGTATAAGGAAGGATATACTTGCCTTGGAGGCGGTGCAACAAATGTTCTCTAGATTGATTCCTGGGGTGAGAGGGCTGTCCTATGATGAGAGATTGTGTTGAATGGGCCTGTACTCTCTGGAGTTTAGAAGATTGAGAGGTGATCTCATTGAAACATACAAGATTCTGAGAGGGCTTGACAGGGTAGATGCTGAGAGGTTGTTTCCCCTGGCTGGAGTGTCTATAACTAGGGGGGGCAGAGTCACAGGATGGGGTGGGAAAGTGGAGTTGAGGTCAAAGATCAGCCATGATCTTATTGAATGATGGAGCAGGCTTGAAGGGCCTTATGGCCTACTCTTGCTCCTATTTCTTATGTCCTTACGTTATTAAGCACAACTACTACTGGTAAATAGCACATTTAACCTGTTAATCCAAGACGGAACTCTCTGCATTTTATCCTTATATGAGCACAATTATCATTGGTTCCCAAACACTATCCCAGTCAATATTCCAGTAACATACCAGTCATGTAAAAATCTTTAATTGTAAGTTGGGGTGGAATAAGTGGTTCAGTTAGGATCTTTTGATTCACCAGCTGTAATAAAGCAGAGAAAATAGTCAGAGGCAGTTAAAAAGGAATGCCTGGAGGAATGGAACAAAACAGAAGAATAACATTAATTAATAGAAATGAATATACACTTCACCACTCTAGCAGCATAATTTTAAAAACATTCTCCAAGCACCAAGTCCTGCTCACCGATCACATACGAACATACGAATTAGGAGCAGCAGTAGACCACTCGGCCCTTCGAGCCTGCTCCGCCATTCAATAAGATCATGGCTGATCCGATTACTCCACATTCCCACCTACCCCAGATAACTTTTCACCCCCTTGCTTACCAAGAATCTAGCTACCTCTGCCTTAAAAATATTCAAAAACTCTGCTTCCACCGCCCTCTGAGGAAGAGAGTTCCAAAGACTCACGACCCTCTGAGAAAAAATTTCTCCTCATCACTGTCTTAAATGGGCGACCCCTTATTTTTAACAGTGACCCCTAGTTCTAGATTCTCCCACAAGAGGAAACATCCTCTCCACATCCACCCTGTCCAGACCCCTCAGGATCCTATATGTTTCAATCAAGTCACCTCTTACTCTTCTAAACTCCAGCGGATACAAGCCTAGCCTGTCCAACCTTTCCTCATAAGACAAGCCGCCCATTCCAGGTATTAGTCTAGTAAACCTTCTCTGAACTGCTTCCAACGCATTTATATCCTTCCTTAAATAATGAGACCAATACTGTACACAGTACTCCAGATGTGGTCTCACCAATGCCCTGTATCATCGTCTTAGGCAGTCCCTCGGAACCGAAGATGACTTGCTTCCACATTAAAAATGAGTTCTCGGGTGACTGAGGAGTCCAATGTGGGACCTACAGTCTCTGTCACAGGTGGGGCAGACAGTGATTGAAGGGGCGGGTGGGATGGGGTGCTTGGGTTGACGTGCACTCCTTCCGCTGTTTACGCTTGGCCTGTATGCCCTGTATAATTGAAGCATAACCTCCCAACTTTTGTATTCAATTCCCCTCGCAATAAACGATAACATTCTATATTAGTTTTCCTAATTACTTGCTGTATCTGCATAGTAACGTTTTGCGATTCATGCACTAGCACACCCAGATCCCTCTGCATCTCAGAGCTCTGCAATCTCTCACCATTTAGATAATATGCTTCTTTTTTATTCCTCCTGCCAAGATGGACAACTTCACATTTTCCCACATTATACTCCATTTGCTAGTTCTTTGCCCACTCGCTTAACCTATCTATATTCCTTTGTAGCCTCCTTATGTCCTCTTCACAATTTACTTTCCTACCTATCTTTGTGTCATCAGCAAATTTAGCAACCATACCTTCAGTCCCTTCATCCAAGTCATTTATATAAATTGTAAAAAGTTGAGGTCCCAGCACTGATCCCTGTGGCACACCACTCATTATATCTTGCCAATCAGAAAATGACCCATTTATGCCTACTCTCCGTTTCCTGTTAGCTAGCCAATCTTCTATCCATGCCAATATGTTACCCCCTACACCATGAGCTTTTATTTTCCGTATTAACCTTTGATGTGGCACCTTATCAAATACCTTCTGGAAATCTAAGTACAGTACATCCACCGGTTCCCCTTTATCCACAGCACATGTTACTTCCTCAAAAAACTCCAATAAATTGGTTAAACATGATTTCCCTTGCACAAAACCATGTTGACTCTGCCTGATTACTTTGAACTTTTCTAAGTGCCCTGGAATAACGTCTTTAATAATAGCTTCTAACATCTTCCCTATGACAGATGTTAAGCTCACTGGCCTGTAGTTTCCTGCTTTCTGTCTCCTTCCCTTTTTGAAAAAAGGAGTTACATTCGCTATTTTCCAATCTAATGGAACCTTCCCCAAATCTAGGGAATTTTGGAAAATTAAAACCAACGCATCAACGATCTCACTAGCCACTTCTTTTAAGACCCTAGGATGAAGTCCATCAGGACCTGGGGACTTGTCAGCCCGCAACTCCAACAATTTGCTCAGTACCACTTCCCTGGTGATTATAATTTTCTTGAGTTCCTCCCTCCCTTCCATTTCCTGATTTACAGCTATTTCTGGGATGTTACTTGTATCCTCTATAGTGAAGACCGATGCAAAATACCTGTTCAATTCAACTGCCATTTCCTTATTTTCCATTATTAATTCCCTAGACTCACTTTTTATAGGACCAACGCTCACTTTGTTAACTCTTTTTTCTTTTAAAAATATCTATAGAAACTCTTACTATCTGTTTTTATATTTCTAGCTAGCTTTCTCTCGTACTCTAATTTTTCTCTCCTTATTAATCATTCTTTGCTGTTTTTTATATTCTGTCCAATCTTCTGACCTGCCACCCATATTTTTCTTTAAGTTTAATACTATCTTTAACTTTTTTTAGTTAACCACGGATGGTGGGTCCTCCCCTTGGAATTTTTCTTTCTTGTTGGAATGTATATATTCTGTGTATTTTGAAATATCCCCTTAAATGTCTGCCACTGCAACTCTATTGACCTATCCCTTAACCCCAGTTCTCGGTGACCTACATCATCCCCATACGCCTCAAATGTTAAATTCTCATGACCTCGTCTCTCCTTATATCTGTAACCTTCTGCAGCCCTACAACCCTTATGAGAACTCTGCTTTCCTCCAACTTTGGCCCTAGTACATCCCTCACTTGCTTCACCCCACCGTTGGCTGCCATTCCTTCAGCCATCTAGGCCCTATGCTTTGGAATTGCCTGCCTAAACATCTCTGCTTCTCGACCTCTCTCCTCCTTTAAGACGCTTCTTAACACCCACCTCCTAAACCCAGCTTTTCGAAGTGTGTTTATACAACAATGTGTAAACTCTCCAAGGTTAATAGTGAAGTCTCACTGACCTTTGTAAGTTCGTTTGCCTGTTTGAAAAAGTTGGCCTCCTCTACATCATTGTAGCAGATCAGGTTAGGAGATATCTCAGCCAGCCTGTCACGGACCTCATCCAGAGTATCGTATGGAAGTGTCATACCAGCCACCTGAGGAGGGACAATGCATTAGGGACACAGGAGACCACGTTTTCAAATTCAAATGAAACCACCACTGTTCTATTTTCAATGGTCAGCCCCTGTTTAGAAACTCAGTCTGGGTAAATATGAAGGACTCATAAGGTTTCGAACTGAAAACAAACAAAGAGTTTTCATGCAGATTCTCCTAATGGTTCAAAAGGATAAGTATACCATACAGTGTTGTACTGAACCATGCAGATCAGGAAGATAAATTCCAGGCTTGATCCCTGGTGTCAGCCGTGGCTCAAAGCCCACTCCAAAGACTTGAGCACAAAGTCTACACTGACTCTCCAGTGCAGTACAGAGGGAGTGCTGCACTGTTGGAGGTGCTGTCTTTTGGATGAGACATTAAACCATGGCCCCGTCTGCCCTCTCAGGTGAATGTAAAAGATCCCACGGCACTATTTCGAAGAAGAGCAGGGTGGTATCCTGGCCAACATTTATCCCTCAACCAACATAATTAAAAACAGATGATCTGGTCATTATCATACTGCTATTTGTGGGAGCTTGCTGTACACAAATTGGTTGCCGCGTGTCTTGCATTACAACAGTGATGTCCTGAGGTTGTGAAAGGCGCTATATTAATGCAAGTCTTTCTTTTTATAAATGATACGCTCTCCGCAGTCAACAGTGCGTTTCATTACGGAATTATGTCAACTTGGCTCAGTTAAGAGTCAGAAGGTGGTGGATTAAAGACTCACTCCAGATTGGACAGCTGTGTTCTGAAGAGCATGACACCCACCATCAATTTGAGAAATGATTGGCGGATGCTACAAGAGCAAGCATCGGCGCCAAAATGGCCATACTCAAGTGGCCAGTCTAGGATAAGGTTGCTCCCCCCTGGCATGTTGGATACTACTAACATACAGGTGTGCAATTTTTATAAGGAATATACTTTAAGGATAAGAGAAGAAAATAAGACATTATTCCTTTGCGCACCTGAAGAGCATTTTTTGAATTTTTCCAATTGCCCTGGTTTCTAGTGGAAATGGACTTGCCAGTTTGGGCCCTGCTTTATTTTTGGGGAGGGCTGGGGCGAGAGGAAGGAAACACGATGCCTGTGGTATGATTTGGCACCTTCCGTACTCATCAGTGAAGGTAAATAATGGAAATCTGGAACCCACTCCCCCAAAAAAGCGGTCGAGGCTGGGAATCATTTGAAAATTTCTAAACTGAGATTGATGAGTTATTGTTAGGTAAGGGTATGAAGGGATATCTAACTAAGGTTGTTAGATGGAGTTAAGATACATATCAGCCATGATCTAATATAATGGCAGAACAGGCTTGAAGGGCTGAATGGCCTCCTCCTGTTACTATGTTCTTATTCCTTGCACACTCCGGCATCACCTCAGAAACTGCACGGATAACTTGCCAATCCTCCCTGGCCATGCCTGGCGCAGTTACTGCCACTCTGGTTTGCTGGGCACGGCCCTCGGTGTTGACATACGTGGCAGTCTTCTCTGTGTAAGCAGCTCCAGGGAGAACAACATCCGCCATGGGTGCTCCGATATCTCCATGGTGTCCTAAATAGGGAATAAGAACAACCAGTGATCATTTCACATGGGCTGTGTGTGAAATCCATGATCTGTTTTTTGATGACTTTCATGCTCATCTAGGTGAGGGACATCAACACAAAGCAAATATCAAGTCAGCAACCACAGTCAGCATCAAGCACTTTCAGGTCAGGTATCGCACTGCCAGGTGCAGAGTAAAGCCCCCTCTATTCTAACTGACAGGCTTTAACCTCAGCTTCAAAATGGCGCCTATTGCTCTCCTACAATATTTCTATTTCCTACAACTGTCATTCTTCTGACCTCTCGGAACAAGATTTTCCAGGAGTTCCCAATCACGGGTAGGTTTGTACTGTGGACTTGCATCCAGTGTGGGTCGAGTATGAGTCAGCCGTAGCAGCACTCTTGTCTGAGTCAGAGGGTTGTGGGTTCAAGACCTGCTCCAGAAATGTGCTAGGCTGGCACTCCAGTGCAGTACTGAGGGAGCGCTGCACTATCATAGATGCCGTCTTTTGGATGAGACGTTAAACCGAGGCCCCGTCTGCCTTCTCAGGTGTCGAAAAAGATCCCACGGCACTATTCAAAGAGCAGCAGCGGAATTCTCATGGTGTTGTGGTCAACATTAATCCCTCAACCAACATTTATATCAGATGATCTGGGCATTTATTTCATTGCTGTTTATGGGATCTTATGTGCAAAAATGGCTGCCATGTTTCCTAAATTACAACAGTGACTACACTTCAAAAAGTACATCTTTGGCTGTAAAGCGCTTTTGGAAGTCCTTAAGTAGTGAAAGAACTATATAAATGCAAAACTTTCTATTAGGTACTAATTTCAGTCCAGTTATCAGAGACAAGAAAGAACTCCCTCTCCCTGGACTGCACTCTCCCACGTTGAAGAGCTAAAGGTGCTCAAATCTACTGTGACACTCAATCGCTGTTGACAATGGGAGACGGGATTTTGATCAGAATGTAGCGATGAAGATGCTGTGATAAAACAGCTGGGATTTTCCTGATACGGGGTTATTACGTATGAGCATATGAAACTGACGGGCAGGAAAAGCCCGGCTGCTCCATCAAGCCTGCCCCACACCTTAATCAATGGAGAATCATGACGAAACATTTTCTCCCACTTCCCCCCCTCCCCTGCAGCCATGTAATCTCCTGGCAAGAGAAAAAAACCCTGGGCCATTAAGGGAACATATACTCTAGAAAATTTCTCTCCGGCCCCCTCAGGCGAGCGAAACCATTCCAGGAGATCACAGGGACCAAGTGTTATCTATAAAGACACTTACCCTCTATATGAAATGATCTCTGCCCCAGTCAGGAACTCTTGAAGGCAAGCAGAGAGTCAGCACCTACCACACCAGCCGGCAATGCATTTCAGAGGCTCACTAGTCTTTGTAGATGACAACAGCCCTGACACTTACCCTGATAAATGATGAAGCAGTCCTTTGGAAGATCCTGTCGCGTGATGCAGCCACTGTCTGCTCCGAGAAGGAACAGTACCTTGGGCGGATTTTTCCGGATAATATCGACACCAGCTTTGTATCCCAAATCTAGAGCAGCTACTTGACTGGCCACCCTGCAGAAAGACACAAGCAGCTTTGTTACTTCGAATCAAAAACACCCGCCGATTGAGTACAACATGGGCCAGATCCAGGGGCACAGCTCCCGTCACACTGCCTCAACAAGGTTGCTTAATCTTAACCTCCAAGCGCTGGATACTTTCATAGAATCATACAGCACAGAAGGAGGCCATTCAGCCCATTGTGCCTGTGCTGGCTCTTTGAAAGAGCTATCCAATTAGTCCCACTCTCCTGCTCTTTCCCCATAGCCCTGCAAATTCTTTCCTTTTGAAGTATATATCCAATTCCCTTTTGAAAGTTACGATCAAATCTACTTCCAGCACCCGTTCAGGCAGTGCATTCCAGATCATAACAACTCATTGCGTAAAAAAAATTCTACAAATCTCTCCTCTGGTTCTTTTGCCAATTATCTTAAATCTGTGTTCTCTGGTGGCTGACCCTCCTGCCAGTGGAAACAGTTTCTCCTTATTTACTCTATTAAAACCCTTCATAATTTTGAACATCTCCCCATTAAATCTCCCATTAACATTCACTGCTCCAAGAAGAACAATCCCAGCTTCTCTGGTCTCTCCATAACTGAAGTCCTTCATCCGGGGTATCATTCTTTGAGATTGCTCTTAGTGAATTAGAACAATTCAATTGAAGGGTTCAGAGGATTACACCAACTCCAAATCCGAACCTGAGAAATGGGTTATGAGCCCCAAT
This sequence comes from Somniosus microcephalus, assembly GCF_052327205.1. Taxonomy (NCBI): domain Eukaryota; kingdom Metazoa; phylum Chordata; class Chondrichthyes; order Squaliformes; family Somniosidae; genus Somniosus; species Somniosus microcephalus. The sequence continues at coordinate 171,514,415 of NC_140990.1, read as the reverse complement.
TTCACTGATGCCACATTTATGTTGTGCTTCAGAGTGACAATCCTGGATGCATCAAAGTGAGTGCCAGCGAGGATGTCAGTTACACTGCGAAATAGCACCACAGAAACCGAGCACAGCAAAAACGACTGCTACACCTGCTGGTTCACCCACCGTTTCTCCTACAACTGTTGGTGTGCGAGCCGAGAGAGGCTCCTTGCATGACCGACCTAGGGATTTAGTTATTTTAGTTACTATCAGGAAAGACTGAACAGGCTGGGGCTCTATTCTCTAGAAAAGAGAAGGCCGAGGGGGTGACCTGATAGAGGTCTTCAAAATTATGAAGCGGTTCAATAGGGTAGACATAGAGAAGATGTTTCCACTTCTGGGCGAGTCCAAAACTAGGGACCATAAATATAAAATAGTCACTAATAAATCCAATAAGGAATTCAGGAGAAACTTCTTTACCCAGAGAGTGATGAGTATGTGGAACTCGCTACCATAGGGAGTGGTTGAGGTGAATAGCATAGATGCATTTAAGGGGAAGCTAGATAAGTCCATGAGGGAGAAAGGAATAGAAAGGTATGTTGATAGGGTGAGATGAAGTAGGGTGGGAGGAGGCTCGTGTGGAGCATAAACACTAGCATAAACCAGTAGGGCCGAATCCCATTTCTGTGTTTCAAATTCTATGTAATGTAGTATTACAACTAAAGTATTGGGCATTTATTACTTTTTATCATATTATCTTTGTAAGTATTGTTACATAGGTTGGCCAGTTTGCTGGCCAATTGGTCCCACTTCAGGCCTCGAGCACATGAGCTAAGTTGACAGTTCAGTGCAGTACAGGGAGAGTCCTACGTTGTTGGGGAGTGCCTTCCTTCAAAGGAGACATTAAATTGCATCCCAGTCTGTCTCTTCCTGTGGGTCAGCAGACATTAAAGATCCGCTGGTACTATCTAAAAGAACAAACTTGCATTCATATAGCACCTTTCACTTCACAACCAATGAAACACTTTTGAAGGGTAGTTAATGTTTAATGTAAGCAAACGCTGCAGCCGATTTTCATACAGCAAGATCCCACAAACAGCAGTGTGATAAATGACCAGGTAATGTGTGTAATTGATGGTGCTAGCGGGATAAATGTTGGCCTGGATGCCTGGTTAAAATTTCTCCCTCAACAAGGACAAAAAGAGACACACTAGCTGGTCATTTATCCAATTGCTATTTGTGGGACCTTGCTGTGCACAAATAACTTGTTTTGTAGGCAAAAACAGAAGCGACTGTGCTTTGGAGTAATTCATTACATATGAAGGGCTTTTCTGGGTGATGTGATGAGGCACTATAAATCTATGTTCTTTCGTCCTCACTTATGGAAGGATTTTCCTCCCTTCACCCCCGACATGCGACCTTCCATTTAAGGATCTGGAGGCAGTTGTGACTTTTAGCCTTCTAACCTGGCAGGTCCCAGAATGGCCACTGCTCTTATTAGGCAAACCCAGCTACTTGTAAAGTACTGAAGACAGCTGGAATCGCCTGTAAAATTCCAATGTCAGACCAAAGACTGGCTTTCTTTTGTCTAAAAGATCATTTTGTGTCATTAAACAAAATGGGATTCTTTGAACGGTGATGTCTTTTATGTGTGAGATGCAAGACATACATATACACTAATACCTTAATGTATAGAAAGTCATGTGTATACCGTATACTTCCTATAAGCATCATACAGGAAACTTTGGTTTATCCGGAGGTTGTATGTCCGGAATACTCAATCTAACGGCAAAAATCAGGAGCCATTTTCTGTAAGTTTTTTAGTTCTCGTTTTTTTTTTCCCAGTCAGGCACTGCAAGGTCTGTAGCTATAGCAACAGCTTCAGCTAGCGACGCTTGCAGCTGCAGTCGACTCTTTAGAAGCTGTTGCTAAGCAACAGTGTTTGTTGTCAGATACGGAGATGAAAACCTCCGTATGCTTAAACGTTAACTTTGTATGTCCAGCAGTTTTGATAGATCGGCAACACCCGGATATCACAAAGTTTCCTGTACTTACTTCCTGTCAGATTTTTGCTATAAAAGAGCTCCAATTGCCAAAAACAAAGCCATGGACAACTAAAAAGGTAAGGGACAGCATAAAACTCAAAGAAAAAGCATACAAAAATGCAAAAAATAGCACAGATCCTGGCGAATCAGAAAGGTACAGAGAACAGCAAAGGGTCACAAAACAGTTAGTAAGAGCTACAAAAAGGGAATATGAAAAGAAACTTGCAATGGATATCAAAATCAATACGAAGAATTTTTACAATATTAGGAAAAAGAGGGCAGTCAGGAGCAATGTTGGCCATTTAAAAACTGAAAACGGTGATATTGTCAATGATAAGGAAATGGTGGACATGTTGAATAATTACTTTGCATCAGTACTTACAGTAGAAGAAGAGGATAGCATGCCGGAAATCCCAAGGAAACTAATATTGAATCGGGGACAGGGACTCAATAAAATTAACGTAATTAAAGTAGCATTAATGACACTAAAGAGTGACAAATCCCCAGGACGAGATGGTTTCCATCCCAGGGTTTTAAAAGGAAGTAGGTGAGCACACTGCAGATGCCCTAACTATAATCTTCCAAAGTTCTCTAGATTCAGTAACCGTTCCTTTAGATTGGAAAATTGCACGTCACTCCGCTATTTAAGAATGGCGAGAGAGGGATACCATGGAATTATAGACCAGTTAGCCTAACACCTGTTGTCGGGAAATTGCTAGAATCTATAATTAAGGATAGGGTGACTGAACACCTCGAAAATTTTCAGTTGATCAGAGAGAGCCAGCATGGATTTGTGAAAGGCAGGTCATGCCTGACAAACTTGACTGAACTTTTGGACGAGGTGAGTGAAGTAGTGATAAGGGGAATGTCTATAGATGTTATCTATATGGACTTCCAGAAGGCATTTGATAAAGTCCTACATAACAGACTGTTATCTAAGATAGAAGGCCACAGAATTGAGGGCAAATTATTGACCTGGTTTGGAAATTGGCTGAGCGGCAGGAGACAAGCAGTAGGGACAATGGGTAGGTACTTAAATTGGCAAGATGTGTTGGAGCCTCAACTATTCACAATATTTATTAATGACTTAGATGCTGGCTTAGAAAGTCATGCATCCAAATTTGCCAATGACACAAAGATAGGCGGCATTGTAGATGAAAGCATAACATTAAAAAGGGCTATTAATGGATTAAGTGAATGGGCAAAACAGTGGCAAATGGATTTCAATGCAAGTTATGTGAGGTCATCCACTTTGGACCTAAAAAGGATAGAACAGGGTACTTTCTAAATGGCGAAAAGCTAAAAGCAGTGGATGTCCAAAGAGATTTGGGGGTCCAGGTACATAGATCATTAAAATGTCATGAACAGGTACAGAAAATAATCAAAAAGGCTAATGGAATGCTGGCCTTTATATCTAGAGGACTAGGGTACAAGGGGGCAGAAGTTATGCTGCAGCTATACAAAACCCTGGCTAGACCACACCTGGAGTACTGTGAGCAGTTCTGGGCACCACACCTTAGGAAGGACATATTGGCCTTGGAGTGAGTGCAGCGTAGGTTTACCGGAATAATTCCCGGACTTCAAGGGTTAAGTTACGAGGAGAGATTACACAAACTAGGGTTGTATTCCCTAGAATTTAGAAGGTTAAGGGGTGATCTGATCGAAGTTTTCAAGATATTATGGGGAACAGATAGGATAGAGAGAAACTATTTCCGCTGGTTGGGGATTCTAGGACGAGGGGGGTATAGTCTAAAAATTAGAGCCGGACCTTTCAGGAGTGAAATTAGGAAACACGTCTACACACAAAGGATGGTAGAAGTTTGGAACTCTCTTCCGCAAACGGCAGTTGATGCTGAGTCAATTGTTAATTTTAAATCTGAGATTGATAGCCTTTTATTAACCAAAGGTATTAAGAGATGTGGGCAAAAGGCGGGTATATGGAGTTAGGTCGCAGGTCAGCCATGATCTCACTGAATGGCGGAACAGGCTCGAGGGGCTGGATGGCCAACTCCTGTTCCTATGTTCCTAAAACAGCATATTGCCTGACTATCTATCAACAGTGCCACAGGAGATCTGCAGTTGGTAGGGGTATGTTAGAAGGCTGTAATACAATTTGGGGGTTCTCAAGATCAAGCACAAAGCATAGGCAGGTCATTAAATCATTGAGATAGTGTTGTAAACTATAACTCACTGACTCAGTATTGCACGTCAGCTGTGGCTCAGTGGGTAGCACTCCCACTTCTGAGTCAGAGGACCCCACTCCAGAGATGTTAGCACAAAATCTAGGATGACACTCCAGTTCAGTGCTGAGGGAGTGCTGCAATGTCGGAGGAGCTGTCTTTTAGATATGACGTTAAACCAAGGCCCCATCTGCCATCTCAGGTGGATGTAAAAGATACTATGGCACTATTTGAAGAAGAGCAGGGTGTGGTAAACCACTGTTGTTAGTATTGTTGTTCACCACTGTTGTTAGTACTGTTGTTCACTCTTGCATATTGTTGTACTTGTCTGTGCATGCCTCAGCTGACTCCGCCCCTGGCTCCACCCTCATGGCTGGATATAAAGGTGGCTGCTCGGCAGCCCCCGGCCCTTTTGGATACCAGGCAACCACAAGAGGCATGCTCTGTTCTTTGGTAATAAAAGCCTGTCTGTTACTTTCTCAACTTCAGTCTTTTGTAGCAATTGATAGTGCATCACAGGGGAGTTCTCCCCGGAGCCCTGGTCAATATTTATGCCTTAACCAACATCACTCAAATCGATTATCTGGTCATTAACAAATTGCTGTTTGTGGGACCTTGCTGTGTGCAAATTAGCAGCCGCATTTTCTGCATTACAACAGTGAACACACTTCAACAGTACTTCATTAGCTGTAAAGCACTTTGGGGTGTCTTGAGGTCATGAAAGTCTCTGTATAAATGCAAGTATCTTCTTTCAGTATTGCATGTGAAGTTAGAGGAAATACTGTACTGTAATCTGACTAAATTCACTACTAGTTTGACTGAGAGCAGTTATGCAAAAAGAAAAACTTGCATTTATACAGCGCATTTCACAACCTCAGGACGTCCCAAAGTGCTTTACAGCCAATGGAGTACTTTAGAAGTGTAGTCACTGTTGTAATGTAGGAAACGTGTAAGCCAATGTCCCCTGTAACTTTTTTCGGAGCTGCACGGCCCCTTTAACGAGCTGTGCGGGACCTCAGGAGTGCTGCATGGCCACACAGCTTAAAGAGAAGATTCGCGACAGCAAATTTGCGCTCAGCAAGGTCCTACAAACAGCAGTGTGATAATGACCAAATAATCTGATCTAGGGCTAAAAATATTGGCCAGGACATTGCGGATAACTCCCCTGCTCTTCCCAAAAGTGCCATGGGATCTTTTGGAAATAGTGCCATGGGATCTTTTATGTCCTCCTGAGAGAGCAGGCGGGGCCTCGGTTTAACATCTCATCCGAAAGATGGGACCTTCGACAGTGCAGCACTTCCTCAGCACTGCACTGGAGTGTCAGCCTAGATTTTGTGCTCAAGTCATGCTACCCACTGAGCCACAGCTGACACTGAACCACAATGAGGTTAAGGGAGCAGCTCGCTTAAAACACCAACAGTCACACCCAAATTACAAAACCTCTCAGTGGCATTGATCACATCACTGACCTCTGGAGGACATTTAAAACTTTCCAGTCATCTCCAACTCCACTCCCTGCTCGGGCATTTAGTGCAATGGTGCTGACTGCGGCGTGTATAGCTGCACCATCGCTCCGCTGGAGAATCGAACTGCCCACCACCACCATGGGCTTCTTTGCTTTGCTCAGGACCTATTTTGCGGTGGGGGTGGAATAGGAAGAACAGAAGCAAGTAAATGTCAGTGTACCCGTTTACTTTGCCCTTCACTTGCATTCAATTTAGGAGCAGTTTTACAGTTTTCTAGTCACACGCACTGCATACCAAGACCAGTGCTAAACTATTATTCTGGTAATTATAATTTCTTGACTACAGAAATGATTGACTGTCTAGATCGATCATCACAAATGAAGACACTTTCCTAGCTAAACCAAACATCTCAAATTCTAATCTGGTAATGGGCATTTAGTACCAATTCATTGGCTTTTTTCCTTCAACTAAATTGTTCCCTCAACAGTAAATCAAAACAGATTAGGTGTTTATTTTATTATTGTAACAAGGACTCCTGTATTTCACAGACCAGGGTCTAAATGACCCAAGTAACGGCTGTACAGAAACATAGCACACCCACTAACATGCCCGTGCAAGTATGAACAGAAGTTGTCACAAGTGTGAATTTTGCTTGTATTGTTGAAAATAAAGTTCAGATGGTAACTGTTGCAGAGATCAAAGGGGTGCTTTGCACTCGAATGAGTGTTAAATTGCTAATGGGAACATAGTTGTAACTGCGGGGTTCCATGGGATCTGAATGAACTGCAGTCGTCTGGAAAACCTGTGATTTGAGTCAACCTTCCGAGACAAAAAATTATGTTCTGATGATGTGCATTTTTGCAGAGCTCTGAATTTGCACGAGTGCTTTTGAATTATTTAACAAAGCTGTGTATTATGAATGTTGAACTCTTAAGTTTTGTCAGAACACCCAACTTATACGATTAAAAATAGGAGCTTCCAAAAGATGGTGGTTAGATCATGACGTTCTCAACACTATGAGCTTGTGTTGGAAAGAATGGAAAAGGGTACTGCCTTTTCACAGTGAATAATCGCCAACTTTGTTTGACAAATATACGGAAAGTGGAAAGAATTCATAAGCTTACTGTTTTTACACAAAGTAGTTTCTTGTGGAGGTTAATTAACCCATTAAGGACTTTTCTTCATGTATGTCGGCTTTATATCTTGGACTATTACTCTTCAACAATCTGCTGTGAATAAATCCCTATTTAACTGTAAATAAGCAGATTACTGAGGTTGTGTTAGTCCAAAAATCTAATGTGTTTAATATTCACCAATTGAAATATTGTAGCAGAAGACCAAGATAAAATCCAGTAAACATATTACTGAAGAAATGGTCATTGTTAATCGTCAGGGTCACAAAGCTCTGCAAGGGCAGGTTACTGTAAAGGTAGTTTCCAGATTGTGAGTGGTGAGATCCACTTACAGAAACCATTGTGAAATTAAAGAGCAAACACAGTTCTATAAAAACACCAAATCGTTATAGAAGCATATTAGTTCACTCAATCAAGGCCCTGTTTTTAGGACAGTGGCCATTTAGTGTGCCCCAGGGGAAATCACTACTCCCTGCTGATATCTATCCCAAATTCCTTTTGAGAGCTTCAAATAAGTCAAAATTCACTGTGCTAGGACAGCAGTCAATTCCATGCCAATGGCACCAAATACATAGCAATTGCTCCATCAGCAACTTTATTAACTGAAATTTGAATAATGGATGGATTAAAATAAAAGAAATATGAACTGCACGTGGTTAGGATAACGTGGAGAGGCAAGCTGTACCTGACTGAAAGGGTGCTTTCCTGAGGCAATCTCCTGTAACACCTGCGGAGAGTCTCCAAGGTGATTGTAGGTGTAGCTCAAGTCCACATTTGTCCCAACTAAAGCCACTTGGAGATCATTGTGCAGCCAGCTGCAAATAGGCACAAACATTTGGAAGGAATTAAACAACTTTTATGACCAACTGTTACACATTGCCTGATTACTGGGTCTTCAACTGTTTAAGTATAGGAACCGCAACAGAAAATGCTGGAAATACACAGCAGGCCCAGTAGCATTTGAAAGAATAATGATATGGGCAAGGACCCTTCAGAATTTCTCCACTGTTAGCTTGCCTTTTCTTCCAATACCTATCTGTAGCTGTCTGCTGGGCATCACTCTCTCTCTTTCCCCTCCCCCAACCTGGACAATGAGACTGAAAACCTGTTGTGTGGAGATTGGAAAAGCTTTGCAGTGGTCAACGGATAAATGCTAGATTGGATCGGTGGATGAAGGAAAAGGGGTGAAAGCAGTATGGGGAGCAGGGTGGGTAAATGCAATTAGAACGATTTGCTCGCATGGAGAGTAAACACTGACACAGACTGGTTGGGCCGAATGGCCTGTTTCTGTAGTTGTAACTTCTATGTATTTCTATGAATTTATTGATTTAGTACCACACAATGATCCATCGTGAGGAATCTCAAACAAAATTACAGCTGCTTAACCGGACAACGAAGCTGCTCTCTCCCTTTTCCCTCCCCATCTCGCTTGAAGGCAATAATATTTTGGGTGAGAACACACTTTCACAGGCGCCTGGGCGAGCCTCGACAGCAAGGGTCCGCAAGATATTTAATTGCTGGGTGCGACAGACAAAGAGAAAGGAAAGAGGTCACAGCGGAGTCCGATCCTGTCCACACAGCAGGGATCGCTGGACAGTGACGAGAAGCAGGAGTCCAGGAGCACTGAGGTCAACCACAGCAACCTTGCTGAAATCCGCTAACTCTACAGAATATTCACGGGATGCGAAGATCAAGCGCCATTTTTGTAGAACAGTGGCGGCTCGTATCAGATATAAAACTGGTTTATTTTATGGCCTGGTATCCTTGGGCGCAACTTCAAGTACATTCTACAGTACCCATGCATAGCAAATATTATCCATGCCTTTGTTACCTCTAGACTTGACTATTCCAATGCACTCCTGGCTGGCCTCCCACATTCCACCCTACGTAAACTTGAGGTCATCCAAAACTCGGTGCGGGTTAGGACACGGGCAGCCAAGTCCCATTCGCCCATCACCCCTGTGCTCGCTGACCTACATTGGTTCCCAGTTAAGCAGCGCCTTGATTTCAAAATTCTCATCCTTGTTTTCAAATCCCTCTATGGCCTCACCCCTTCCTATCTTTGTAATCCCCTTCAGCCCCACAAACGTCACCCCCCCCCCCGCGCCAAGATATCTGCGCTCCTCTAATTCTGCCCTCTTGAGCATCCCTGATTATAATCGCTCAACCATTGGTGGTCGTGCCTTCTGTTGCCGAGGCCCCAAGCTCTGGAATTCCCGCCCCAAACCTCTCTTTCCTCCTTTAAGACGCTCCTTAAAACCTAACTCTTTGACCAAGCTTTTGGTCACCTGCCCTAATTTATCCTTATGTGGATCGGTGTCAAATTTGTTGTCTTAAAATACTCCTATGCAGTGCCATGGGACGTTTTACTATGTTAAAGGCGCGATATCGATACAAGTTGCTGTTGTATTATAATAGTTGCACTTTATCACATCAAAATGGCTTTGCACAAAGAATTAATTTTGGAGTGTAATTACATTGGCAAATGTGCCAGCAAGGTCCAACAAACAGCCATGAGATCAAGGGCCTTTTAATTGGCATTGGTGTGTGGCTCAAGCCCACAAGCTTCTGGTCCGAAGGCCAGTGTACACCCAACTGAGCCACACACACACACACGGGAAACAACATCAACAACTTGCATTTAATTAGGACAGGTGACCAAAATCTTGATCAAAGAGGTAGGTTTTAAGGAGTGTCTTAAAGGAGGAGAGGCGGAGAGGGGGAATTCCAGAGCTTAGGGCCTGGACAGCTGAAAGCATGGCCACCAATGGTGGGGCGAAGGATCGGGGATGTGCAAGAGGCCAGAGCTGGAGGAATGCAGAGTTCTCGGAGAGTTGTAGGGCTGGAGGGGCCACACATATGTGAAATGGTTTAATATTTCAGAGATGGCACAGATAACACGAGCAGGTGAAAGGTTGTAGGGAATGGCTGTTTGCCAATGTACTGGCCAGCCCAGTAGTGAAGTCCTTCAGTCCATTATACTGTACAGCAGATTTAAGTTCTGTGGCTGCAGAAACTCAAACCCGTCGGTCACAGTAAAGTGGAGTTTACTATGTTCTGTGCCTTGTGGTGGAAGGGGATAAAAATGCCCATCATCCGACCGTGCCTGCTCTTTGTTTTCCTCAGTGAGCACTGGATCTTTGCTCAAATTTGGCTTCCAAATTCCTGGACTTGTCTGGACACCAAGACTACACTTCTCCACTGTAGGACTCAGCTGTTTTGTCTCTGATCTGCTATCCAGTTGCTTAAGTTTTAAGGTAACTTTGCCTAGCCTACAGTGCATCCCCCACTGCTGCTGTTACCTGCTGAGCTTATGACTGTATTACTGATCCTATTCGTTTTTCAGCTTCAGCTAAATTCTGGTTCCTGGCCAGAAATTCACTCCTCTGGGCCAAAGTACATTTCTCTGCCGCCTCTGGATTTTATAGTAACCTCCAACTTTGCCACCGTTTCTCTGCCCCACAATCGATTATGCACACCTCCTGGATCTTCATTCCCACAGAAAGATCTCTAGCAGTGTGTCCTCTGATACTCTGCCCTTCAAATAGCTTCTGGACTCACTCGCCCTCCACACCTGTCCGCAAACCTGGACATCAGTTTGTCAATGCTCCAATATGACTCCACCCTACCTACATCAACACTATCCCACCACGGGACCTCTGACTTTAACTCTGGACTCTCTCCTATTGTCCTCTCTATTCCCCGTTTATTAGTAGGACATATGGATCCTAATCTTGCTACCTAACCAGGCCTATGTAACTTGAGTTTCCCAGTGTCCATTCACGTGCGTGTTTTGGCTGTTGTTCCGGACCCGAGCCCACCACTTCGATTTCCCCTTTTTCCGTCCTTTTTTTTCCCTCTTCACCCCTCCTAGACCCCTCTCACCTGTCGTCATGCCTCCTTTCATTTTTTCCCTCTCTGATACTTTGTGCCTCTCTTCGCATCCTCTGAAGGAACCATCGAGGCACTCGCTGCCGCCTTAGGAGCGGCAACCCCAACTGCCCCATCCTACTCTTGCTGACCTTCCTGCCCAGCGCACCCGATGGGGTATAATCTTTCCAACCTCCTTCCTATCCAACTCACCTCTCCCAATGTGGACGCTGTGGACTCTGCCAGCGGATCGGCTATCACCACCCCTCTCCACATCTCCCTCCAGAATGTCTCTTCACTTGTGAACAAGGCCCTTGCCATCCAGGAGCTTATAATGGATGAATGCATTGACATCATGGCCTGACGGAAACCTGGCTGAGGGGTGATGACACCTAATGAAGCCTCCCTGCCTGGCTGTACCTTCCATCACTTGCCCCGCTCAAACGGTCGTGGTGGTGGTGTAGCCATTATCACTAAATCACACCTCGGTCTGTCTCCCTACTCCTCTAGCACCTTCTCCTCCTTTGAGCATCTTATCTTGTTCCACCCCTCTCGCCTCATTTAAAATCCTGGTTCTCCACCACCCACCCAAGTACCATGCCAAATTTCTCACCGAGATACCTTCACTGCTTTCCTCCCTCAGACTCTGCACCAAGCGACTTCTCATCCTCGGCGATTTCAACCTCCATCTCAACTCATCATGTCCTCTCCCCTCTGAGTTCATTGCCCTCCTACCGTCCCAAATCTCTCCCTCCACATAAACTTCCCTACCCATATTCACAGCCACCCCCTCGACCGTGGCAACTCATATGGCCTCACTACCCCCACCGTGTCAATCACAGATAAAGCCATCTCTGATCACATCATTGTATCGCTCTCTACCCACATCCCCCTTCACCCACATCCCCCTTCACCCTCCCACCCACACTTCCTGCTGTGTCCGCCCGGAAAAAACTCTCCAAGTCACTTACAGCTGCAATTTCAAATTCCCAACTGTCTAGCCTTTGGCCCTCCATTCACAACATTTCTGGAGCGATTGATCGACTCAACCACACCCACACCTCCACCGTTGATGGCCTTGTTCCCATTAAAACCATTACTCTCGCTCACCCTGATTGTTCCCCCTGGTACAGCCCTCATCTCTGCTCCCTTAAGTCCAAGGGACGCAGACTTGAACGGATATGGCGGACAATTGGTTTAGCCATTCACCGCCAGATCTGGCTGGACCACATAAAGCACGATCGGGTCCTGCTCTCCTGCGCCAAAACTGCTCACTATTTCAGAATCATCCTGGAATGCAAAGATAACCTCCAGCTTCTCTTCTCTACTACAAACCATTTTCTTAAACAACTCTCCCCTGCCTCCTCCACCTTCCCTTCCGACAACAAGTGTGAGGAGCTCATGGACTTTTGTCACCAAGTTTCAGAAAATCCATTCAGCTGCCTCTGCCACTTCCTTCCCTTCCCCGAGCCCACCGGGTCAAACTTGCCCCAAGGTTCCCACCCTGCCCTGAACTCGTATCTTACTCTAGTCTCTCTGCTATCTCCCCTCATGCCCTCTCCGAGCTCATCTTGTCATGAGACCAACCTCCTGCTCCCTCGACCCTATTCCCACCAAACTGCTGACCACCCAACTTCCCTTCCTGGCTCTCATGTTATCTGACATTGTTAATGGTTCCCTCTCCTCGGGTACTGTCCCCCTTCCCTTCAAAGCAGCCGTCATCACCCCACTCCTCAAAAAAAAAAAAAAAACACCCTTGTCCCCTCTGTCCTTGCAAACTACCGTCCAACCTTCCTTTCCTCTCCTTTAATGTGCTGTTGCCTCCCAAATCCTTGCCCATCTTTCCAATCAAGTTTCCGCCCCGCCACAGTAATGAAACAGCCCTCAAAGTCACAAATGACATCCTATGTCACTGTCCTTGTCCTTCTTGACCTGTCAGCAGCCTTTGGCACAGCTGACCACACCATCCTTCTCCAACGCCTCTCCTCCATCTGGGTGGGACTGCACTCGCCTGGATCCATTCTTATCTATCCAGTAGTAGTCAGAGAATCACCTGAAATGGCTTCCCTTCCCGCTCCCACACCGTTAACTCCGGACTCCCCCAAGGATCTATCCTTTGCCTCCTCCTATTTCTCATGTACTTGCTACCCCTCGGCAACATCACCTAAAAACAAAAACGTCAGGTTCCACATGTATGCCGGCGCACCCAGCTCTACCTCACCACCACCTCTGTCCCCAAATTGTCAAATTAACTGTCTGATATAGAGCGCTGGCTGAGCAAAAATTTCCTCCAATTAAATATTAATGGGCCAGAAATTCGGGTCCCCAGGGGCGAGTACGCGCTGGGTACTCACGCATAGGCCCAACAAAAGTGCCGGTTTCGTGCAGGCACTGCGCATGCACGGGAAACCAGAACTTCTTCCATTCCCTTAAAGGAAGGGGTTCACAGGTCGAACGCGTACGCTGGAGAGGCAGCGCGTACGCCTGGAACTTCCGTTTTTTTTGCAGGTTTTTCCCGGGAGGGTAAGTCTCCAGGAGCTACGCTTGTAAAAAGCAGTTGCAAGGCCTGCTTTTAACAAGGTAAGTGGTGAATGAAGTTAAATTAAAACATTTTTTCTACAGGTTTATTATTTTTAAATACTTTAAAGGTAAGTTTATTTTTAACCCCGTTAGAAACTGTAATTAATTTTTTCAAAAATTTAAATTGTTTAAAATAGGTATTTTATGTAATTTATGAAGTTATTTTAAAAATGTGATGTTTTTTTAAACATTTATTTGAAGTTTTAGTGATGTTTTGGGGCTGAATTGTATTCATAGATTTGACAGGTCTTCCTGTCAAATCTATGAATACAGATTCCCTGCTACCATTGGCTCTCCATGGCCCACGTGATCCCAGGGGACACTTCAAACTAACTGCGCCCCTGGGATACGCAAGCACTGTGCGCCGGCAGTTGGAAACATAGAAGATAGGAGCAGGAGTAGGCCATTCGGCCCCTCAAGCCTGCTCCACCATTCAATGAGATCATGGCTGATCATCCAAATTCAGTACCCTGTTCCTGCCTTCTCTCGATATCCCTTGATCCCTTTAGCCTTAAGAAATATATCCAACTCCTTCTTGAATATATTTAATGAATTGGCCTCTGCTGCCTTCTTTGGCAGAGAATTCCACAGGTTCACCACTCTGGGTGAAGAAATTCCTCCTCATCTCTGTCCTAAATGGCTTACCCCTTATCCTTAGACTGTGACCCCTGGTTCTGGACTCCCTGACCATCGGGAACATCCTTCCAGCATCTAGTCTGTCTAGTCCGGTTAGAATTTTATAAGTTTCGATAAGATCCCCTCTCATTCTTCTAAATTCCAGCGAGTACAAGCCCAATCGACTAATCTCTCTTCATATGTCATTCCTGCCATCCCAGGTATCAGCCTGGTGAATCTTCGCTGCACTCCTTCCATGGCAAGAACATCCTTCCTCAGATAAGGCGACCAAAACTGCACACAATACTCAAGATGTGGTCTCACCAAGGCCCTGTACAACTGCAGCAAGACATCCTTGTTCCTGTACTCAAACCCTCTCGCTACGAAGGCCAACATACCATTTGCCTTCATAACCGCCTGCTGCACCTGCATGCTTAGTTTCAGCGACTGGTGCACAAGGACGCCCAGATCTCGTTGCACTTCCCCTTCTCCCAATCTACTGCTATTCAGATAATAATCTGCCTTCCTGTTTTTGACACCAAAGTGGATAACCAAAGTTGGAGCAGGCCCAGGATCGGAATCCCACGCGGGCCCACAGCACAACGGCCGGCGCACTAGGTAAGTGCAGGTCGGAGGCTTGCACCCGCGGGAAGCCTCCGACCCGAATTTCTGGGCCATTAGGAAAACCAAAGCCATTGCCTTCAGTCCCAGCCACAAACTCCATTCCCTAGCCATCGACTCCATCCCTCTCCCTGGCAACTGTCTGAGGCTGAATCAGACCGTTTGCAACTTTGGTGTCGTTTCTGACCCCAATATGAGCTTCCGACCACATCAGCAACATCACCTACTTCCACCTCCGTAACACAGCCCAACTCCGCCCCGCTTTAGCTCAAACCCTCATCCATGCCTTTGTTACCGCTACACTTGACTATTACAAAGCTCTCCCATCTTCCACCCTACATAAACTTAAGCTCATCCAAAACTTTGCTGCCCCTTACCTAACTCTCACCAAGTCCCAATCACCCATCACCCTTGTGCTCGCTGATCTACATTGGCACCTGGTTCAGCAGCACCTCAAATTTAAAATTCTCATCCCCATTTTCAAATTTCTCCATGGCCTCGCTCCTCCCTATCTCTGTAACCTCCTCCAGCCCTACAACCCTCCGAGATCTCTGCACTCCTCCAATTCTGGCCTCTTGTGCATCTCCGATTTTAATCGCTCCACCATTGGTGGCTGTGCCTTCAGCCATCTAGGCCCCAAGTTCTGGAATTCCCTCCCTAAACCTCTCTACCTCTCTCTCCTCCTTTAAGACGCTCCTTAAAACCTCCGTCATTTCATCTGTTCTAATATCACCTTCTGTGGCTCGGTGTCAAATTTAGTTTGGTTATGATCCTGTGAAGTGCCTTGGGACGTTTTACTATGTTAAAGGTGCTATAGAAATGCAAGTTTTTGTCTGTTAACTTGTCAGCCTAAGCCAGCGAGCGAAGGGAAGCAATAACAAGCCAGGAGCAGAACAGTCATTTCCACCCAGAATATACAAGCCTCCTTTTCCAGTTCAGTGACCGTTAAAGTACTCACCTCTTCCTGACCCGAACGTTGAAAAGTGGGGCTTCGAAGCGCGGGTTGGTGCCGACCAGCAGCAGCACATCGGCCTCCTCCACTCCAGAGATCTTGGTGTTCAGCAGGTAGTTGGAGCGCAAGTCAGTACTGTTTGAAAACAGCAAAGAGTCAACCGTTAAACAAAACACTATGTATCACCTTGCCTTTTACCTTTGTAAACAACCCATGGTCTGTGTTGATTCCGAGAGATCCTTAGATGGACTGGGTAGTGTAGAGTATTCTAAAACATAATCCTTTCCATTGTGACAGATTGGCTCATATCTAAATGGTCAACTTTTTCTTGTTAAGTGTGTCGGTATCAAATATCCCCAACAACAATTTTTTAAATGGCACTTTTAAGCAGATAGCAGCTCACCTCTCTCTCGTTCCTTGGCTTCCATGGGCAGTGACCTGTTCCCAGCTCACTGTCTTTACCACTCATTCAACCACCAGGAGGTATCAGAGCAGCTCCAGGTGACTCACCCTCCCTTACTTAGCCTGTGGTTGGCACCTCCCGACAGGTATAGTGGTGGATTGGTTATGTTTTTTTCTATATTCACTTTCTGTATATGGGCAATGCTAGCAAGGTGTTGTTTATCGTCTACATGCTAAGGGATGTCAGTAGCTACAATACAAGACTCCCTTGGTATAGCATTCAAAGTGCCAGCCTAGCTCACGTGCTCAAGGCCTGGAGTGGGCCTTGAGCCCACAAACTTCAGATCCAGAGGCGAGAGTGTTGCCAACTGACACTACTACCCGAGAGCATCTGTAGAAAAGTCTTGTGCCCAGGATACACAGCGCGATGATCACAGAATCACAGAATCTACAGTGCAGATAGAGGCCATTTCGGCCCATCGAGCCTGCACCGACACATATCCCACCCTATCCCCGTAACCCCACGTATTTAATCCCCTAACACTAAGGGTCAATGTTATCGGGATATGATTGGGATGGTTGGTGGATGCAGGTCAGTGCCCAGAATTCTCCACGCGTCGAGTTGCTGCTCTCAGTAGAAAAGAGGGATGGAAAATTTCAAAAAATGAAACCTCAGGCTGCAGTGAATTAATGAGGTAGTAACCTATTCCCGCCATTGGAGGCGATAGCTTTCCACTGCTGAAATGAAGCTTCTGGTGACAGAAAGCAAGGGATCTGATTAGGTATATAACTGAAACATCACAAAAAGAACAAACAATTCAAGTTGTGCCACTGTCCTACTTTTTTTAAAATTTTTTATAAATTCATTCACGGGATGTGAGCGTCGCTGGCAAGCCCAGGATTTATTGCCCATCTCTAATTGCCCTCGAGAAGGTGGTGGTGAGCCGCCTTCTCGAACCGCTGCAGCCCTTGTGGTGAAGGTACTCCCACAGTGCTGTTAGGGAGGGAGTTCCAGGATTTTGACCCAGCGACGAGGAAGGAACGGTGCTATATTTCCAAGTCAGGATGGTGTGTGACTAGGAGGGGAACTTGGAGGTGGTGGTGTTCCCATTCGCCTACTGCCCTTGTCCTTCTAGGTGGAAGAGGTCGCGGGTTTGGGAGATGCTGCTGAAGAAGCCTTGGCAAGTTGCTGCAGTGCATCTTGTAGATGGTACACACTGCAGCCACGGTATGCCGGTGGTGGAGGGAGGGAGTGTTCAAGGTGGTGGATGGGGTGCCAATCAAGCAGGCTGCTTTATCCTGGATGGTGTCGAGCTTCTTGAGTGTTGATGGAGCTGCACTCATCCAGGCAAGTGGAGAGTATTCCATCACACTCCTTACTTGTGCCTTGTAGATGGTGGAAAGGCTTTGGGGAGTAAGGAGGTGAGACACTCGCCGTAGAATACCTAGCCTCTGACCTGCTCTTGTTGCCACAGTATTTATGTGGCTGGTCCAGTTAAGTTTCTGGTCAATGGTGACCCCCAGGATATTGATGGTGAGGGATTCGGCGATGGTAATGCCATTGAATGTCAAGAGGCGGTGGTTAGACTCTCGCTCGTTGGACATAGTCATTGCCTGGCACTTCTGTGACACGAATGTTACCTGCCATTTATCAGCCCAAGCCTGAACGTCGTCCAGGTCTTGTTGCATGCAGGCATGGACTGCTTTATTATCTGTGGAGTTGCAATGGAACTGAACACTTTGCAATCATCAGCAAACATCCCCACTTCTGACCTTATGATGGAGCAAAGGTCATCGCTGAAGCAAGTGAAGATGGTTGGGCCTAGGACACTGCCCTGAGGAACTCCTGCAGCAATGTTCTGGGGCTGAGATGATTGGCCTCCAACAATCACAACCATCTTCCTTTGTGCTAGGTATGACTCCAGCCAGAGGAGAGTTTTCTCCCTGATTCTCATTGACTTCAATTTTACTAGGGCTCTTTGATGCCACACTGGGTCAAATGCTGCCTTGATGTCAAAGATAGTCACTCGCACCTCACCTCAAGAATTCAGCTCTTTTGTCCACGTTTGGACCAAGTCTGTAATGAGGTCTGGAGCCGAGTGGTCCTTGGTGGAACCCAAACTGAGCATCAGTGATCAGGTTATTGGTGAGTAAGTGATGCTTGACAGCACTGTCGACGACACCTTCCTTCACTTTGCTGATGATTGAGAGTAGACTGATGGGACGGTAATTGGCCGGAATGGATTTGTCCTGCTTTTTGTGGGGAGGACATACCTGGGCAATTTTCCAATTTGTCAGGTAGATGCCAGTATTATAGCTGTACTGGAACAGCTTAGTTGGAGGCGTGGCTAGTTATGGAGCACATCTTCAGCACTGCAGCCAAGATGTTGTCAGGGCCCATAGCGTTTGCTGTTCCCAGTGCACTCAGCCATTTCTTGATATCACACAGAGTGAATCGAATTGGCCTAAGAATGGCTTCTGTGATGGTGTGGGCTGCAGGAGGAGGCCGAGATGGATCTTCCACTCGCCACTTCTGGCTGAAGATGGTTGCAAATGCTTCAGCCTTGTCTTTTGCACTCGTGTTGGGCTCTGCCATCATTGAGGATGGGGATGTTCATGGAGCCTCCTCCTCCCCCCATTAGTTGTTAAACTGTCCAGCACCATTCATGACTACATGTGGCAGGACTGCAGAGCTTTGATCTGATCTGTTGATTGTGGGGTCACCCAGCTCTGTCTATAGCATGCTACTTCCGCTGTTTAGCATGCCTGTAGTCCTGTGTGGCACCTCATTTTTAGGTATGCCTGGTGCTGTTCCTAGCGTGCTCTTCTGCACTCCTCATTGAACCAGGGTTGGTCCCCTGTCTTGATGGTAATGGTAGAGAGTGAGGGATATGCCAGGCCATGAGGTTACAGATTGCAGTGGAATACAATTCTGCGGCTGTGCTAATGGCCCACAGCGCCTCATGGATTCCCAGTTTTGAGTTGCTAGATCTGTTCTGAATCTATCCCATTTAGTACGGTGGTAGTGCCACACAGCACAATGGAGGGTGTCCTCAGTGTGAAGACAGGACTTCGTCTCCACAAGGACTGTACGGTGGTCACTCCTACAAATACTGTCATGGACAGATGCATCTGCGACAGGTAGATTGGTGAGGACGAGGTCAAGTAGGTTTTTCCCTCGTGTTGGTTCTCTCGCCAAATGCCCCAATCCCAGGCTGGCAGCTGTGTCCTTCAGGAGGCGGCCAGCTCGGTCAGTAGTGGTGCAACCGAGCCACTCTTGGTGATGGACATTGAAGTCCCCCACCCAGAGTACATTCTGTGCCCTTGCTACCCTCAGTGCTTCTTCCAAGTGGTGTTCAACATGGAGGAGTACTGATTCATCAGCTGAGGGAGGGCGGTAGGTGGTAATCAGCAGGAGGTTTCCTTGCCCACGCTTGACCTGAAGCCATGAGACTTCATGGGGTCTGGAGTCAATGTTGAGGGGCCACTCCTTCCTGACTGTATACCACGGTGTCTCCACCCCTGGTAGGTCTGTCCTGCCAGTGGGACAGGACATACCCAGGGATGGTGATGGAGGAGTCTGGGACATTGGCTGAAAGGTATGATTATGTCAGGCTGTTGCTTGACTAGTCTGTGGGACAGTTCTCTCAATTTTGGCACAAGTCCCCAAATGTTAGTGAGGAGGACTTTGCAGGGTTGACTGGGCTCGGTGTAGTTTTGTTGTATCCGAATCCAATACCTAGGTTGATGCCGTGTGGTCGGCTGGTTTTATTCTTATTATACATTGTTGTAGCGGTTTGGTACAACTGAGTGGCTTGCTAGGCCATTTCAGAGGGCAGTTAAGAGTCAACCACATTGCTGTGGGTCTGGAGTCACATATAGGCCAGACCAGGTAAGATAGCAGATTTCCTTCTGGAAATTGTTATAACTACAACTTGTTATCAATCAAAAAACTATAATGCACCATCTTGGGTTTGTTATCCTCATCCTGTACTGTATTCTCCAATTCCATACAACTGCGAGTGTAGCAATCTTACCCAGCTCCAGCCATAGGGAAGATCTCCTCTGTGCACAGTGAATCGCTGTTTAACCTGTTGATCAAGTCCTTCAGGGCCACGAGCGCCTCAGCATCGGCCATTCCTCCAGCAATAGCAGCCACGCCTTTATCCTGCACTCCCTGCAACTGGAGCCACAATATTAATAGATTTTTTTTCTCGGGGGGTGGGGTGGGGGGGAAATAGAGGGGTGAACGAGGGGAAATAAGATCTCGGATTTCATAGAATCATACAGCACAGAAGGAGGCCATTTGCCCATTGTGCCTGTGCCAGCTCTTTGAAAGAGCTCTCCAATTAGTCCCATTCTCCTGCCCTTATAGCCCAACAAATTTTTCCTTCAAGTATTTATCCAATTCCCTTTTGAAACTTACTATTGAATCTGCTTTCACCACCCTTTCAGGCAGCGCATTCCAGATCATAACAACTCGCTGCGTAAAATAATTTCTGCTCATCTCCCCTCTGGTTCTTTTGCCAATTATATTAAATCTGTGTCCTCTGGCTATCGACCCTCCTGCCAGTGGAAACAGGTTCCCCTCATCTACTCTATCAACACCTCACATAATTTTTAATCTATTAAATCTTCACTTCATTCTTTTTTTAAATCTTGTGTTCAGCTAAGAATAGCCTTAATTCCGATGATTGGAAACTGGATTGAAAAAAAAAAAACCGGTTTGCTGATTGTATATGAATAAAAGTGGTGTACAGGAAACGTTGGTTTATCCGGAGGTTGTATGGCCGGAAACTTTGCTCTAACGGCAGAAATCAGCAGCCGTTTTAGTTCGTTTTTTTTTCTTCTCCTAGCATTCTGTTAACAGGCAGGCTCTGGAAAGCGTCTTTGGAGCTTCGCAACAGCTTCAGAGACGCTTCAAGGTATGGGCCGAGTGTTTAAGAGCTGTTCAACAGTGTTTGTTGTCAAATACGGAGATTTTCATCTCCGTATGCTTCAACGTTGACTTTGCATGTCCGGCACTTTTGATAGATCGGCAACACGCCGGTCCCGTCGGTGCCGGATATCAGAACTTTTCCTGTATATACACACGTGCGAGCAGGCTTGTTTCACACATACACACAGCTGCACCTTTAAATACTACCGCCCCCCCCTCTACCCGTCCCTCCCTCCCCTCCAGTCTGGTTTAGGACTGGACAAAAGCCAGCAGCTCTACCATGGGGTGGCAAGTGTACCCATCGGGGTATTTAGATACCCGAATGCATGCTGGCAGCTCAGCCCCCTTGGAGAAGGATGGAGGAAACAAAACCTTTTACAGTAGCACGTTTGATCTTCTCCTCAGCACTTGGCAGTTTGGAGAGGGAATTACAGAGGTTGGGGCCTAGATAGTTGAAGGCAATGTTAGAGTAAAGGAAACCAGGAATGTGCAAGACACCAGAATTGGATAATGTAGAGATCTCGGAGGGTTGTAGGGCTGGAGAAGGCTACAGAGACAGAGAGGTGAGGCCATGGAGGGATTTGAATACAAGGATAAGCATGCAGATACCGTGTTGGATCAACATGCAGATATGCTGCATTACATAAGCTCTCCTCTCCCTGCCCCCCTCCCCCACCACACAAGGTTTGATGAATGAGTTTAGCTCAGTGCAAGTTCCTTACCACTTCAGCAATCTGTGTTAGTGCCTCCTCCCAGGACACGGACACCAGCTGCCCCTTAGAACCCCTGACCATGGGAACAATTAAGCGCTGTCGCTTAAGGCCATCGTATGCAAACCTGCAAAGCAAGACAGTACATTAGGCAAAGCTAAACATTGCGAACACTTAAAAAATATATTTTTTTAAATGACAAAAATATATTTCCAACATGGCACATCAATATATCACAGAATTGGAAGCAGAGAGGCTGTGTTGCTCATCACGTTTCATGATTTCTGCACCGTATGTATTACCTGTATGAAACAGTGCGTTATCTATGTTAAGGACCATTGCAATGAATTGGCCTAATACCTTTCAATTCGACCAATATTTGTACATTATCCACCTAGCTACATGGTTCCAGGGATGAGGCATTACAGTTAAGTGGATAGACTGGAGAAGCTGGGGCTGTTCTTAGAGCAGAGAAGGCGAAGACGAGATGTGATAGAGGTGTTTAAAATCATGAAGCGTTTAGATAGAGAAAATAAAGAGAAACTGTTTCCAATGGCTGAAGGGTCAATAACCAGAGGGCACAGATTTAAGGTGATTGGCAAAAGAACCAGAGACGACATAAGAAAAAACTTTTTTTTAACCGAACGTGGTCAGGATTTGGAATGCACTGCCTGATAGGGTGGGGGAGAAAGATTCAATAGTAGCTTTCAAAGGGGAATTGGATAAATATTTGAAGGAGAAAAAAATTGCACTGATATGGGGAAAGAGTGGGTGAGTGGGACTAACTGGATTGCTCTTCAAAAGAGTTGGCGCAGATTTGATGGGCCGTACAGCCTCCTTCTGTGCTGTAATATTCAATGATTCTACAGTGTAACAAGTGTCGTCTTCTTCCACATCATCTGATGGGCTGGAAAAAAACAACCTGCATTTACATAGCGCCCTTCATGACCTCAGGACATTCCAAAGTGCTTTACAGCCAATTAAGTACTTTTGGAGTGTAGTCATTGATGTAATGTAGGAAACACAGCAGCCAATTTGCACACAGCAAGGTCCCACGAACAGCAATGTGATAATGACCAGATAATCTGTTTATAGGTGTAGGTTGAGAGAGAAATATTGTCCAGGACACCAGGGAGAACTCCCTTCTTTGAAATATGTCCACCCAAGAGGACAGACTTGGTTTAATGTCTCATCAGAAAGAAAGCACCTCAAAGTACTGCGCTAGAGTGTCAGTCGAGATTTTGTGCTCAAACCTCTGGAGTGGGACTTGAACCCACAACCTTCTGACTCAGAGGCAAGAGTGCTACAACTGAGGAATGGGATTTCTATTCCTCTTCAGCGCTAAAAATTCCAAATGTGAGGCTCACTAATCCATGCAATGCATGAGAAAGTTGGAGGATTTTATGTCAGGCAACACTTTGTACAAAACATCCCATCCAGTTAAAATCCATTACCTGGTCTTATCGGAGATCCACTCCTCATTCACATCCTCATTTAATCTCGGCAGGATTCTCATCACCTCCCCAGTCCGTGTGCTCACGACGATATTACTTCCGACAGCATCCATCACATCAATGGACTCGGTCTTCCTGTTGTAAAAGAATGACAGTTGTGACAAAGCTAAGTACAGACTGGCAGAATAGATTAGTATCTTGTGTGCAGGAATTGTGACTAGGTTCTAGCATTAAGCTCACCAAGCCCACTTTATACTTAAACAAGGTCCTGAAGCATGGCACATTGCAATAAAACCATATACAACATCATGATTAGATAGAGCACCATATTGTTTAGATGTTGGTCAATGT
The DNA here is from genome assembly GCF_052327205.1 of Somniosus microcephalus. NCBI lineage: Eukaryota > Metazoa > Chordata > Chondrichthyes > Squaliformes > Somniosidae > Somniosus > Somniosus microcephalus. The sequence goes on along the minus strand of NC_140990.1, from coordinate 171,491,133 downwards.
GATTTGAAAGTTCAGAGCTTCTATATCTCAAATCCCCAAGCATTTAGGTCTCCTGTGTCACTGTAGGTGGTTAGACAACTCACTTCCAGGTCTCGGGCAATCCTGCTCAGTCACACAGCCACCAGGAGCTGCATGAAAATGGCCTTGGTTGACACAGCCTCCAATTCTCCTCCCTCTCTCCTTGAAAGGTGAAGCACCACTCATTCGTTCACCACCTCCCCAAGCACAGCTGAGATTTCAACTCACCAGAATGATACCAGGGCTAAAAGTGTTCAAATTATGAGGACAAGTTACAGGAAACTCTCGATTTACCGGCACCTAAATAACCAGAAATCTCGGTTAACCGGCAAAATTCAGGAGTAGGTTCAGGTAAGTTTTACTTCATATTAGTGGCCGTTCCTGGATCTGTGGCTGTGTAATCGGGGTTCCTGCACTTGTTGCTAAGCAACAGGGACGCTTGGTCTGTGGCCGGGCTTCTTGCACCTGTTGCTAAGCAACAGGGAAGCCTGGATTTGTTGCTGTGTACGGAGCTCTCGTACCTTTTAACTATACCTCTCTGTAATCCGGACTTTTTGATAAACCGGCACCACGCCGGTCCCGTATAAAAAAGAGTTTCCTGTACATAGACTAGGCTTGTGTTCCCTCGAGTGTAGAAGATTTAAGGGGTGATCTAATTAAGTTGTTTAAGATGATTAAAGGATTTAATAGGGTGGATAGAGAGAAACTATTTCCTCTGGTAGGGGAGTCCAGGACAAGGGGACATAACCTTAAAATTAGAGCTCGGCCGTTCAGGAATGATGTCAGGAAGCACTTCTTCACACAAAGGGTAGTGGAAATCTGGAAAACTCTCCCCCAAAATGCTGTTGAGGCTGGGGGTCAATTGAAAATGTCAAAACTGAGATTGATGGGAGTTTTGTTAGGTAAGGGTATTAAGAGGTATAGAATCCGGGCGGGTAAATGGAGTTGAGCTACAGATCAACCATGATCTAATTGAATGGCTGAACAGGCTCAAGGGATTGAATGGCCTCCTCCTGTTCCTATGCTCTTTACCAAGCAGGCAAATAATTGACGTGTGTTTGTATCCCTAACACTACATGGTATATTGCATCAGCAACACAAACCAGTGCTGCTGAGTACACAGTATTCTATAGGAATACACAAGCACGTAAAACCACAAGGTACAGCAACAGGGTACAGTACTTAACGGTTGAGGAAATACTGCACCTGGTCTCCCAGGGTCTGGAGGTGAAGGCGTAGGGCTTAGATGTCAAAGCTCCAACAGGGCAAAGGTCGATGATGTTACCCGACACTTCAGACATGAACATCTTCTCGATGTATGTGCCGACCTGCATCTCGTTTCCTCTTCCCGTGGTGCCCAGGTCATCCACTCCTGCCACTTCACTGGCAAACCTGTAGAAGAATGAATGAGAGAGTTGCATTACGTTTCCCTTCTCTATGAATCTTTGTGCTCTTTAAGGTGAAGGGAAATTGAACACTTTCCCATTTCTTTGTACTGGCTGTCATTATTAAGGACTCCCCGTCAGGTATAACACGTTAGATGCGAAGGAAAGCTCCCTCTGTTCTTCCTGAGTAAGGTGCCTTAGCTGCAACAAATTGTAAATGTTTGTTTTGTTACAATTGTGTTGTGAGTGACGAAGTGTAACATTTTCAACGTGACACCAACGCACACTGACTCCCAGTTTTAATATATTCGTAAATCTCCTGAGGTATGCTCACAATGTCAGAAGATATGGGCTGTTTTATAACAATGCAAACATCAATGCTGAAACCCTCATCCATGCCTTTGTTGCCTCTAGACTTGACTATTCCAACGCACTCCTGGCTGGCCTCCCACATTTCACCCTACATAAACTTGAGGTCATCCAAAACTCGGCTACCCGTGTCCTAACTCGCACCAAGTCCTGTTCGCCCATCACCCCTGTGCTCGCTGACCTATATTGACTCCCGGTTATGCAGCGCCTCGACTTCAAAATTCTCATCCTTGTTTTCAAATCCCTCCATGGCCTTGCCCCTTCCTATCTCCATATTCTCCTTCAGCCCCACAGCCACCCGCCAACCCCCCACCCCCCCCGCCACCCTGCCCGAGATATCTGCGCTCCTCTAATTCTGCCCTCTTGAGCATCCTTGATTATAATCGCTCATCCTTTGGTGGCCGTGCCTTCTGTTGCCTGGGCCCTAAGCTCTGGAATTCCCAGCCTAAACCTGTCTACCTCACTACCGCTCTTTCCTCCTTTAAGATGCTCCTTAAAACCTACCTCTTTGACCAAGCTTTTGGTCATTTGCCCTAATTTATCCTTATGCGGATCGGTGTCAATTTTTTTGTCTTAAAATACTCCTGTGCAGCGCCTTGGGATATTTTACTACGTTAAAGGCACTATATAAACACAAGTTGTTGTTGTAATCATTCTATAGAAAATGCAGTGTGCAGGTGTATGTCCTTCTAAGGCTACATAGAAGATAGGAGCAGGAGTAGGCCATTCGGCCCCTCGAGCCTGCTCCGCCATTTAATGAGATCATGGCTGATCATCCAAATTCAGTACCCTGTCCCTGCTTTCTCCCCATATCCCTTGATCCCTTTAGCCTTAAGAAATATATCTAACTCCTTCTTGAATATATTTAATGAATTGGCCTCAACTGCCTTTTGTGGTAGAGAATTCCACAGGTTCACCACTCTCTGGGTGAAGAAATTCCTCCTCATCTCTGTCCTAAATGGCTTACCCCTTATCTTTAGACTGTGACCCCTGGTTCTGGACTCCCCCGCCATCGGGAACATCCTTCCTGCATCTAGTCTGTCTAGTCCTGTTAGAATTTTATAAGTTTCAATGAGATCCCCTCTCATTCTTCTAAACTCCAGCGAATATAAGCCCAGTCGACTTAATCTCTCCTCATACGTCATTCCTGCCATCCCAAGTATCAGTCTGGTGAATCTTCGCTGCACTCCCTCCATGGCAAGAACATCCTTCCTCAGATAAGGCGACCAAAACTGCACACAATACTCAAGGTGTGGTCTCACCAAGGCCCTGTACAACTGCAGCAAGATATCCTTGCTCTTGTACTCGAATCCTCTCGCTATGAAGGCCAACATACCATTTGCCTTCTTAACCGCCTGCTGCACCTGCATGCTTACCGTCAGCGACTGGTGCACAAGGACACCCAGGTCTCGTTGCACTTCGCCTTTTCCCAATCAATTGCCTTTCAGATAATAATCTGCCTTCCTGTTTTTGCCACCAAAGTGGATAACCTCGCATTTATCCACATTATACTGCATCTGCCATGCATCTGCCCAATCACCCAACCTGTCCAAATCATACTGGAGTTTCTCTGCATCCTCCTCACAGCACACACGCCCACCCAGCTTTGTGTCGTCTGCAAACTTGGAGATATTACATCTAGTTCCCTCGTCTAGATCATTCATATATATTGTGAACAGCTGGGGTCCTAGCACCGATCCCTGCGGTACCCCACCAGTCACTGCCTGCCACTCAGAAAAAGACCCGTTTATTCCAACTCTTTGCTTCCTGTCTGCCAACCAGTTCTCTATCCAAGTCAGTACCATACCCCCGATCCCATGTGCTTTAACTTTACACGCTAATCTCTTATGCGGGACCTTATCGAAAGCTTCTGAAAGTCCAAATACACCACATCCACTGGTTCTCCCTTATCTATTCTACCAGCTACATCCTCAAAAAATTCCAGTAGATTAGTCAAGCATGATTTACCTTTTGTAAATCCATGTTGACTTTGTCCGATTCTGTCACTGTTTTCCAAGTGCTCTGCTATTACATCTTTTATAATGGACTCTAGCATTTTCCCCACTACCGATGTCAGGCTTACCGGTCTGTAATTCCCCGTTTTCTCTCCACCACCTTTTTTGAATAGTGGGGTAACATTAGCTACCCTCCAATACATGGGAACTGTTCCAGAGTCTATAGAATTTTAAAAGATGAACAGTAATGCATCTACTATTTCTAGGGCCACTTCCTTAAGTACCCTAGGGTGTAGATTATCAGGCCCTGGGGATTTATCGGCCTTCAATCCCGTCAATTTCCCTAACACCATTTCCCTACAAATGCTGATTTAATTCAGTTCCTCCCTCTCATTAGACCCTATGTTCCCCTGATTCTGACTGCAAGGGACCTACGCTTGACTTCACCAATCTTTTTCTCTTCACATATCTATAGAAGCTTTTACAGTCAGTTTTTATGTTCCCTGCAAGCTTACTCTCATACTCTATTTTCCCCCTCTTAATTAATCCCTTTGTCCTCCTTTGCTGAATCCTAAACTGCTCCCAATCCTCATGTTTGCTGCTTTTTCTGGCCAATTTATATGTCCTCTTCTTGGATCTTATGCTATCCCTAATTTCCCTTGTTAGCCACGGTTGAGTCACCTTCTTTGTTTTATTTTTATGCCACACTGGGATGAACAAATTCTGTAGTTCATCCATGCGATCTTTAAGTGTTTGCCATTGCCTATCCACCGGCAATCCTTTAAGTAACGTTCCCCAATCCATCCCTGCCAACTCGTGCCTCATACCTTTATTTAAATTCAGGACTCTAGTCTCTGAGTCAAATACTTCACTCTCCATCTTAATGAAGAATTCTATCATATTATGATCGCTCTGCCCCAAGGGGCCTCGCACAACAAGATTGCTAATTAATCCTTTCTCATTACATAATACCCAGTCTAAGATGGCCTGATCTCTAGTTGGTTCCTCGACATATTGGTCCAGGAAACCATCCCGTATACACTCCAGGAATTGCTCCTCCACAGTATTGTTACTAATTTGGTTAGCCCAATCTATATGTAGATTAAAGTCACCCTTGATAACTGCTGTGCCCTTATTGCACGCATCTCTAATTTCCCATTTAATGCCATCCCAACCTCAGCATTACTGTTTGGGGGGTCTGTATACAACTCCCACTAACGTTTTCTGCCCCATGGTATTTCACACCTCTACCCATACAGATTCCACATCATCAGAGCTAATATCCTTCCTTACTATTGTGTTAATCTCCTCTTTAACTAGCAATGCTACCCACCTCCTTTTCCTTTTTGCCTGTCTTTCCTGAATATTGAATACCCCTGGATGTTGAATTCCCAGCCTTGGTCACCCTGGAGCCATGCCTCCGTAATCCCAATTATATCATATCCGTTTACATCTATTTGCGCAGCTAATTCATCCACCTTATTACGAATGCTCCTCGCATTAAGACACAAAGCTTTCAGGCTTGTTTTTTTAACACTCTTCGACCCTTTAGAATTATTGTTTACTGTGGCCATGTTTTTAAACCCTTGATTTATCTGACTGCCATTTTTGCTTTTCTCCTTCCTGTCTTTTGCTTCTATTCTTGCTTCCCTTTCCTCTGTCTCCCTGCACAGGTTCCCAACCCCCTGCCATTTTAGTTTAAACCCTCCCCAACAGCACCAGCAAACACTCCCCCCTAGGACATTGGTCCCGGTCCTGCCCAGGTGCAAACCGTCCAGTTTGTACTGGTCCCACCTCCCCCAGAACCGGTTCCAATGTCCCAGGAATTTGAATCCCTCCCCATTGCACCATTCCTCTAGCCACGTATTCATCTGAAATATCCTTCTATTTCTACTCTGACTAGCACGTGGCACTGGTAGCAATCCTGAGATTACTACCTTTGAGGTCCTATTTTTTAATTTACCTCCTAACTCCCTATATTCAGCTTTTAGGACCTCATCCCGGTTTTTACCTATATCGTTGGTACCTATATGCACCACGACAACTGGCTGTTCACCCTCCCCCTCCAGAATGCTACAAAGTCTAAGTAATGTTAAAAAAAATAGCTTGAGTTCATTCATGATTTTTGTCTCCTCCTTAACAGAGATGCTGAAGCTATTGTAAAAGTAAGAACTTACATTTTTCATAGCACCTTTCACAATCTCAGGACGCCCCAAAGTGCTTTACAGCCAATGAAGTACTTTAGAAGTGTAGTCACTGTTGTAATGTAGGAAACGTGGAAGCCAAATTGCACACAGCAAGCACCCACAAACAGCAATGAGATAAAAAACCAGATAATCTACTTTAACAATATTGGTTGAGGGACTAATATTGGCCAGAACACTGGGGAGAACTCCACTGCTCTTCTTCAAAATAGTGTCATGGGATGTTTTACGTCCACCTGAGAGCAGACGGGACCCCGGTTAAAGCTCTCATCCAAAAGACGGCATCTCCAACAATGCAGCGCTCCCTCAGCACCACACTGGAGCGTCAGCCTAGATTTTGTGCTCAAGTCCCTGCAGTGGGGCGTTCAGAAGAAAGAGTGCTACCACTGAGCCATGGCCAACACCTACAGTTGTGGCCCAATTCTTTCCCCAGCTACATTTGCACATACCTTCGGGTCTATATGGATGCTTGCAGTGTGGTAGTGTGTTCACCGACTAGACCATTGGCTGCTTCAATAAGCACAAGATATCCAGTTACTAAAATAAAGTCGTTGTGGCAGTTACCTGATGCAGCGCGTGCAGTGGATACACCTGGTCATTATCGTTTTCACGAGTGGCCCAATGTTCTTGTCCTCCACAGCCCTCTTGCCCTCTGTAAATCTGCTCCGGTCACTGCCAAACATCATTGATTGATCCTATACCAATCACATTATTACGCAAGAAATATAAAATCGGAATGGCAGCAAGCAACAAGTAAAAGAGAGAGAACAGGAATGGCCGGCAGTATTTTACTGAGTCAGAGATATAAAATCTTACATCTGCATGCACTTCCTGTCTGTGCTGCTTGCTTTCCAGTTTCATGCTTTTTCTGCCTACGTAAATTTGTCACATTGTAATTACAGCACCTCCACTGCGGGGAGGTTGTAATTTTAGCATGAGACGTTTATACAGGTAGGTTCCATTATAAACAGGGACAAAGGAATTTATAATGAGAGTTGACAGGAAATGCATACAGACACGAGCCTTTTAATATATATGTAGATATGTGACCCCTGAAGCTCTATGGTATGCAACTACATGGCTTATGAAGACAAAGAGCTTGGACACTACCATTATAAGTTATCAAATATCTGAAGCACTCATTTGAAACTCATTTTATCATAAAGAATGCCATATAGAAATTCTGTTGGATTTATTTTCAACAGAGCCAATTTTGATGTTCATAAAATTATTCTCGTTACAGTTCCTCAGTAAAACTGGACTCCAACAAACAACTTTGTCGGAGATCCTTGGCCAGTGCCATCTCCTTGTTCTCCACCAATTTCATCATGAAAACCGACAGAATTCCTATGTGGTATGGTATTCTTGGAAAAATTGAACAGTTCCACTTAGTTCTAATTTTTTCCTCCCCCTCAAGTTTTAATTTTTGACCCCCTTCCCTCAGTTCTCCTCCTGAAATACTCTGCACCTTTACCTGGGACTTTGCTGATGCTGTTCTTTGAAGTGCTGCTTGGAGAAGTGCGCCTTCAACTTGCTTCCTGAGAATTTACCCTCATTTCCTGCTAGGAAGAACGCAAGTGTCCACTTGGCACACTCCCCTGATGGGGCACTCACTGGGCAAACATTTCAGATGCTAGCTGTGTTCCACCACTCCGAGGCACACTGCAACATTTAAGGAGCAACATACTGCAGACGCCTTAGATATACTTGTAAAGGGATTCAGTTCCAAGGTTTGTAATAAAGCATGGGAAACACAGGAACAGGAGGAGGCCATTCAGCTGTTCAAGCCTCTTCTGCCATTCAATTAGATAATGGCTGATCTGTATCTTAACTCCACCTACCCACCTTAGTTCCATAACCCTTAATACCCTTGCTTAATAAAAATCTATCAATCTCAGTTTTGAAGTTTTCAATTGATCCCCAGCCTTAACAGCTTTTTGGGGGAGATAAAGTTCCAGATTTCCACTACCCTTTGTGTGAAGAAGTGTTTCTTGACATCACCCCTGAACGGCCTAGCTCTAATTTTAAGGTTTATGCCCCCTTGTTCTGCACACCCCATCAGAGGAAATAGTTTCTCTCTATCTACCCTATCAACTCCTTTAAACACTCCAAATTAGATCACCCCTTAAACTTAAATACTCAAGGCAATTCATGCCTCATCCATGCAACATATAATTTGAACACTTTTAGCCCCGGTATCATTGATTTAAATCAGGTTAATAGCGGATGTCACTGTGAACATTATTGCATGTGCCCAATTAACAGCAGGTGAATCAACACCATTGCCACACAGCATGCTATCCACCATCACTCAGTATTAACAAACACTAGAACCTGCAGTGACAAAAGATTTCTCAGTCCAGGGTGTATTTCTGTTTATTTTCTGGGTTAAAACAGATTCTGTTGAATAATGCCACAGCCTGGGTTGGGAGAAAATCGCAGTCCAAACAGGTGCTGTAAACAGTTAACTCTGTTCACAGGAAGGAGACAAAAGCCATCACGTGTGGCTGGTGACTCACCAGTGAATGTGTTTACAAGGCAGTTGGCAATCTCCAAGGGAGTCCGACAGCTTTGGAGATGGGATATCTCTCTCACCCCAGCCTGCAGTAAATCTTCAGTCCTGCCTGTTTCATTGTATTGCAGCGCATATGGAAGTGAGCACGAGAAACCCACAGAGACAAAACCTCACGTACAGGTAATGTTATGGAGCTCGTCTCGGTTTTGGTATTATTAGGCACGAAATATTTCACCTTTTATTATTTTTGTGTCTGAGGAGGTGCAAATTAAAAGATCTGCTATATGAATTTTCTGCTCCCGTTTAATTTTAATAAACCCAATTGTATTTATAGCACAAGTCTCACAGTCCAGAGAGTTTATTCTTCTGCGCTCCGAAGGAGAGTAGAACCACAATGGCTCTGACCAATAACAGTGAGCATCTTACAGTAAAAATGGCATCTGTTTGACCCCTGGGCAACACAGCATTGCCAGATACATTTCAGTTCACACAGGGAACTGGAGCTCATTTACATGAATGGTCCTTGGTACGGAACGCAAGCGAAATATCTGGTGGAAGCCATCAAAATTGTAACATTTTTATCCCGCTATACCTTCACTTGTGGAGGCAAAAGCTTTTGCATTCGTTACTATCAATGGCAGTGGTACCTGGAGATCACACTCCCCTCCTTGGTCACATATGGGACAGTCCAATGGGTGATTGGCCAGCAGAAACTCCATCACACCCTCCCTGTTAGACAAAATAAAAATAAAGCACAATATCTGGATACAATATACACTGGATGGTGAAACACCATCTTATGTTGTACATTGAACAGTGAACGTCCCAATAACACAGTGCATCTTTGGAACATGTCGGATCTCTGGTACAAGTAATATTCTAACAGAAAAACAGTGTGTATTTCACAAATACTTTTCAATCCACGTCTTAAGACCTTATATTTTATTATCCTGGAATATAGTGCGGATGTTTCTCCCCTTCCCCAGAAAATTATTTTCCCCGTCCCTTTTTCATGAGTTTCCGTGCCAGTCACAATTTTTCACGAAATTCACCATGTTACAAGCTGGTCTCTTAATATCAGTTCAACAATTTCCTTCATTAATAATTGGTATAGATTGCAACCGAGCTGTACAGACAGGTGATGCTTTCAGTTCTTTTTAACTGCACATTCGCACAGCAATCTGCAAAGGGATTTCATCCATACTATACCTGGCTTTCTTGCTTTTCTCCGAGTTAGTAAGGATATTCCAGCCTTTCATTACAGGCATAGCACAGGCAGCCACAGGCTAAGAAAACAAAGGGCAACACAATTGGTAGTCAACTGACATTATCAACAGAAATACGATAGCAAAATTATCAACAGAATAATCTATTGAGCCCAAGAGTAACAAATATATAAATTGTCTTCAACGTTATGATTTTGATGAGGGGGATCCAGAACTTATAATCTATTATTTTCTGCTCAATTCATTTTAAGGAGGGGGATCTTGCTGTTAATCTGTCTTAAAAGCCAATCTATTTCAAAAGTTACAATGAGCTTTTACTGTTTAGGTATATTAAGGTGTTTTATGTTGATAATCTTCCTTTGGTGACAGGTGTGCCGTGCACCTGCCACTGACAGCATAGTATCGATGTGCAGGTGGCAATTCCACACTTCCAATAGTGTTCGGGGAGAAGAACAGTGGGCAGGGGAGAGAGGGAGGGGCTGGACAGCGGGAGGGTGCAGAGAGGGAAGGAGGGGAACAGAGTCCAAAGAAATGGTGTAGCTTCAGTGGGGGGGTCAGCACTGGTACAATGGTCCGAATGGCCTCCTGCTGTGCCGAATGTGCTCGGATTCTTATTTCTCAACCTAAAAAATCAATCATTTATCCCTCTGGTAGACAAGTCCCTACTCTCAGCTCTTTTCCTGTGGGACCACCATTGTTTCCCTGGCAGAGAGATCCTCTCTTTAAATTGCCCCATTTTATGACGAATGCAATTTATTTCCTGGTACCATCACTTTCTATTGCCCATCTTTTCCACTGCAGACATCCAGCTGGGAGTCCCATTATAGAATAAAAACTCTCCCATTACCTTAGGAGCTTTTTCGATCTCCACCAGGCACATTCGGCAATTCCCGGCGATGGAGAGCCTGTCATGGTAACAAAACCGAGGGATCTGTATGCCAACCTTCTCGCAGGCCTATAATCAGAAGAGACACCAAGTTTGTCACACTACTTCCCGAGTTATGATCCAGCATACCTTTCTTTAGCATGTTTTCTTGTTTAGAATGGGGAGAAGAGCTCAGCTGATGAATCCGTGGATAGATGCGTTACATTACATGGCACTGAGCCACTGCTGTTCTGCATCAGCTGGTCTCAACTGGGGCACTACAATTGGCTGTAGGATCTTACATTTGACCATCATTCATGTGACTCCCGCAAGGAAGTACATGCGTGTATGTGGATGTTGATTAAGGTCAAAGAAAACAGACCCAACTGTGATCCCCTCCCCCCCCCCCCCCCACTAATGGCAAAACAGTCAGTCAATGAAAGAACAGAATTACTTGCATTTATATAGCGCCTTTCACATCCGCGGGACGTCCCAAAGCGCTTTACAGCCAATGAAGTACTTTTCAAGTGTAGTCACTGTTGTAAAGTAGGAAACGCAGCAGCAAAGTTGCGCACAGCAAGCTCCCACAACAGCACTGTGATAATGACCAGATCATCTGTTTTAGTGACGTTGGTTGAAGGGTAAATATTGGCCAGGACACCAGGGAGAACTCCCCTACTCTTCTTCAAAATAGTGCCAGGGGATGTTTTATGTCCACCGGAGAGGGCAGACGGGGCCTCGGTTTAACGTCTCATCCAAAAGACGGCACCTCCAACAGTGCAGCACTCTCTCAGCACTGCACTGGAGTGCCAGACTAGATTTTGGGCTCAAGAGTCTGAAGTGGAACTTGAACCCACAACCTTCTGACTCAGAGGCAAAGTTCAGTCAGCCCACCATAGAGGAATGGCCACTTAAGGTTGAGGTACTTGAGGACTACCCACGAATCAGCATCTTCAGGAGAGCAGAAAATCGAGTGAGTGGCAATGACATCAATTGGGAAGAAAACTTCTTGAATTAGTATCAATAGATATATAGTGTGTAGCCCACAAGTGCTTCAGTTTGATTGCAAGTGGGGCATGGACTCCTGTAAGCCAGGTTGCACCCCCTTAACTGTACTGATGTTATCAGCACTCCTCATTTAAACAAATACTTGCCCCAAAAACAAACAAGCCAAGGGAGGGAAAAAGAAATAAAGGACATTAATAATTAAAACAAGGATATATAATTTGGATCCGGATAGCAAAACACTCTCCTGAAAAGGAATTTGGAAGTCAACATATCTGATTTGCAGCAGAGACATTCAAACTGCAGCCCATGGGCCACGTCATAGAATTTTACAGCATAGAAAGAGGCCATTCAGCATCAAAACCCCTCATAATTTTGAGCACCTTTATTAAATCTCCCCTTATCCTTCTCTGCTCTAAGGAGAACAATCCCAGCTGCGCCAGTCTCTTCATGTAACTAAAGATATCTGCACATTAATGGGAACTTGATTGAAACTGTATAGAAGGCCCCAAGGTTCCAGTTATGAGTCCTAGAAGGGTAAAAAAACTTGTACACTGCTGACCCATTGGAAAAGATTTCCAATTTTAAGTCAGAGGCTAATAGTCCGTTCTCACTATCTTAAATTTTGTCAGTTTCATGGTCTGTTGTTATCTCATTTATTTTTTGCTGCATTCATTGTTTGTCTAAAACTCTCATTAATTTTTACTATCCCCTATACCTATTTAAAATCAAGTTTTTTTAGACAAAGTTCTTATACTTTCCATCTGGGCAACACACTTCCATGAAGTTGGTCATATCTGGGAGTTCTGACTTTGACACCATTAACAGCCGCTTAATAAACAGTGGGTCATTTGAAGAACTTAAAAAAAAAGAATGAAATCTAATAAAATTTCATTCAAAACTCTCAACACCATGAACTAAACTGTTTACTTTCCAGTACTTTTCTGAATAGCGAAAATGAACACATAATTTAAGCATAGGAGCAGGAGTAGGCCATTTAGACCCTCGATGAGATCATGGCTGATCTGTGACCTAACTCCATATACCCGCCTTTGCCCCATATCCTTTAATACCTTTAGTTAACAAAAATCTATCAATCTCATATTTAAAATTAACAACTGATCTAGCATCAATTGCCGTTTGTGGAAGAGTGTTCCAAACTTCTACCACCCTTTGCGTGTAAAACTGTTTCCTAACTTCACTCCGGAAAAGCTTGGCTCTAACTTTTAGGCTATGTCCCCTCGTCCTTGACTCCCCAACCAGCGGAAATAGTTTCTCTGTATCTACTCTATCCGTTCCCCTCAATATCTTGAAAACTTAGATCAAATCACCCCTTAACCTTCTAAATTCCAGGGAATACAACCCTAGTTTGTGAAATCACTCCTCGTAATTTAAACCTTGGAGTCCAGGTATCATTCTGGTAAATCTATGCTGCACTCCCTCCAAAACCAATATATCCTTCCAAAGGTGTGCTGCCCAGAAATGTACAGTGTACTCCAGGCGTGGTCAAATTAATAAAGGATGGGATAAAGACAATAGAGAGAAAGGATCTTAGCTCAGAAAATCAAGAAGTAGAATCAGTTTGGGTGGAGCTAAGAAACAGCAAGGGGCAGAAAACATTGGTGGGAGTTGTTTATCAGCCCCCAAACAGTAACTGTAATGTAGGGCAGAGTATAAATCAGGAAATTAGAGGCGCATGTAATAAGGGTAATACAGTAATCATGGGGGACTTTAATCTACATATAGACTGGGTAAACCAAATTTGCAGTAATAGTGTGGAGGACGAGTTCATGGAATGTATACAAGATAGTTTTCTAGATCAGAATGTTGAGGAACCAACTAGGGAACAGGCTATTTTAGATCTAGTATTGTGCAACGAGAAAGGGTTAATTAATAGCCTTGTAGTAAAGGGGCCTTTAGGGAAGAGTGACCATAATATGATAGAATTTTATAATAAGTTTGAAAGTGATTTAGTTAAATCCAAAACTAGGGTCTTAAATCTAAACAAAGCAAACTATGTAGGTATGAGGGGCAAGTTGGCTAAGGTAGATTGGGAAACTACATTAGAAGGTAGACAAGCAATGGCTAGCATTTAAAGAATTAATACATAATTTCCAACAAATATACATTCCTTTAAGGCACAAAAACCCCACAGGAAAAGTGGTCCAACCGTGGCCAACAGGAGAAGTTAAAGATAGTGTTAGATCAAAGGAAGAGGCTTATAATGTTGCCAAAAAGAGTAGTAAGCCTGAGGATTGGGAGGATTTTAGAATTCAGCAAAGGGCCAAGAAATTGATAAAGAAAGGGAAAATAGAATATCAGAGTGAACTAGCGAGAGACATAAAAACAGACTGTAAAAGTTTCTATAGGTATGTAAAAAGGAAAAGATTAGCAAAAGTAAACATAGGTCCCTTACAGGTTGAGACAGGAGAAATTATAATGGGGAATAAGGAAATTGCAGAGAAATTAAACAAATACTTTGCATCTGTCTTCATGGAAGAAGACGCAAAAAACTTCCCGGAAACAGTGGAGAACCAAAGGTCTAGCAAGAATGAGGAACTGAAAGAAATGAGTATTAGTAAAAAAAAAGTACTGGAGAAATTGATGGGACTGAAAGCCAATAAATGCCCTGGACCTGATGGCCGACATCCTAGGGTTTTAAAAGGGGTGGCTATAGAGATAGTGGATGCATTGGTTGTCATCTTCCAAAAGTCCATAGGTTCTAGAACGGTTCCCGCAGATTGGACGGTAGTAAATGTAACCCCATTATTTAGGAAAGGAGGGAGAGAGAAAACAGGGAACTACAACCAGTTAGCCTGACATCAGTAGTAGGCAAAATACTAGAATCTATTATTAAGGACGTGGTAACAGGGCACTTAGAAAATAATAGCATTGGGCAGAGTCAACATGGATTTATGAAAGGGAAATCATGTTTGACAAATCTGTTAAGAGTTTTTTGAGGTTGTAACTAGCAGAATAGATATGGGCAAACCGGTGAATGTGGTGTATTTGGATTATCAGAAAGCATTCGATAAGGTGCCACACAAGAGGTTATTAAACAAAATTGGGGCTCATGGGATTGGGGGTAATATACTAGCATGGACTGAGGATTGGTTAATGGACAGAAAGCAGAGAGTAGGAATAAAGGGGTCATTTTTGGGTTGGCAGGCTGTAACTGGTGGGGTACCACAAGAATCAGTACTTGGGCCTCAGCTATTCACAATCTATATATTAATGATTTAAATGAGGGGACCAAATGTAATATATCCAAGTTTGCTGATGATACAAAGCTGGGTGGGAATGCAAGTTGCGAGGAGGATGCAAGGAGGCTTCAAGGGGATATAGACAGGCCAAGTGAGTGGGCAAGAAATGGCAAATGGAATATAATGTGGAGAAATGTGAAGTTATCCACTTTAGTAGGAAAAACAGAAAAGCAAAGTATTTTTTAAATGGTGGGAAAAGCTGGTGTTCAGAGGGATCTGGGTGTCCTTGTTCATGAATCACTGAAAGTTAACTTGCAGGTACAAAAGCAATTAGGAAAGCAAATGGCATGTTGGCCTTTATTACAAGAGGATTTGAGTACAAGAGTAAAGAAATCTTACTGCAATTATATAGGGCCCTGGTGAGACCACACCTGGAGTATTGTGCACAGTTTTGGTCTTCTTACCTAAGGAAGGATATACTTGCCATAGAGGGAGTGCAACGAAGGTTCATCAGGCTGGTTCCTGGGACGGGGGGATTGACCTATGAGGAGAGATTGAGTAGACTAGGCCTATATTCTCTAGAGTTTAGAAGAATGAGAGGTGATCTCATTGAAACATACAAAATTCTTACAGGGTTTGACAGGGTAGATGCAGGGAGGAGGTTTCCTCTGGCTGGGGAGTCTAGAACCAGGGGTCACAGTCTCAGAATAAGGGGTCAGCCATTTAGAGCTGAGATGAGGAGAAATTTCTTTACTCAGAGGCTGGTGAATTGTTGGAATTCTCTACCGCAGAGGGCTGTGGAGGCTCAGTCGTTGAATATATTTAAGACAGAGATCGATAGATTTTTGGATATTAAGGGAATCAAGGGATAGTGCAGGAAAGTGGAGTTAAGTTCGAAGATCAGCCAGGATCTTATTGAATGGCGGAGCAGGCTTGAGGGGCAGAATGAGCTACTCCTGCTCCTATTTCTTATGTTCCTAAACCAGGGCTTTGTATAGCTGTAACATAACGTCTACCCCCTTTTATTCTAGCCCACTAGATATAAAGGCCAGCATTCCATTGGCCTTTTTGATTATTTCTGTACCTATCCATGACATTTTAATGATCTATGTATGTGGACCGTCACTATTTCTAGCATATCACCATTTAGAAAGTACTCTGATCTATCCTTCTACGTCCAAAGTGGATGACCTCACACTTGCCTATATTGAAAGCCATTTGCCACAATTTTGTCCACTTAATCTATTAATATCTCTGTAATGTTATACTTTTATCTACACTGTTTAAAATGGCGCCTATCTTTGTGTCACCGGCAAACTTGGATATGTGGCACTCTATCCCATTTACTAAAACAGTAAATAATTGCGCCGATAGATTAGTGAGCAGTAAGGGTGTCCAAAATTAGGCCTGTGGGCCTCACGTTCTGCCCTTTTCCCTTCAATCCAGCTCACAAAGCCCAAGCAACTATTTGTGGCTTACAAGTTTCCGTAGTTGGAAATTCTAGGGACACAGGATCCAATGGCAATGAACATTAGCAATGTGCTTATTGCCGAAAGTGTCACCCACTCCGGCAGTTTTATTTGTCTCTCGGCTTCCTCTCCTGCCAAAATAAATCACTGCAGAAATCTCCTCTTAACCCTTTTCAGCATGGCCCAAGTCTAAATCCACAGTGCTTAGGTACATTGACACAATCAGCTACTGTACCTGTAGGACAGTGGTTCCAGGCTCCACCATCACTGACTTGCCATCAACAAACACCTCAACCAGGTTGCTAGCTGCTGTAGCAGTGGTACGAACTGAAAAACACAAGACAAGAGAGCAACCAGCAGTCTTGTTATACTGGCAGGAAATCAACACAAAGGCATGAATTACAAGGTGCCATTTTAAGATTGCAGTACATAAGTGAACAATGCATTCGGTTTCTGTCACTCGAGCAGTGTTTGCCAAACTAGGACACTGCCACCAAGTGACTTTTTCTTGCGGGGTGGCTGGCAAGTTGGACAAAATGTAAAGAAAGAAAGCACTTGCATTTATATGGTAAAAATTTTCAGGGCTATGGGAAAAGAGCAGGGAAGTGGGACTAATTGGGTAGCTCTTTCAAAGAGCCAGTACAGGCAAGATGGGCCAAATAGCCTCCTTTTGTGCTGTATGATTCTATGATATAGAGCCTTCCATGACCTCAGGACGTCCCAAAGCGCTTTACAGCCAATGAAATACTTTTGAAGTGTGGTCACTGTTATAATGTAGGAGATGCAGCAACTCCCACAAACAGCAATGTGATAATGGCCAGATAATCTGTTTTATTGACGTTGGTCGAGGGATAAATATTGGCCAGGACACCGGGGAGAACTCCCCTGCTCTTCTTTGAAATAGTGCCGTGGGATCTTTTACATCCACCTGCGCGGGCAGGCAGGGCCTCGGTTTAATTTCGCATTCGAAAGACGGCACCTCTGACAATGCATTACTCCCTAGCCTAGATTTTGTGCTCAAGTTTCTGGAGTGAACTTGAAAGCGCAACCTTCTCACTCAGAGGCGAGAGTGCGACCACTGAGCCATGACTGACACCTAAAACGGTCTTTTGCCAGTTAAACTCCACAGGACACCATTCCTACTGCATCCACTGCCGTGGGCTGCCAGTGACTGGCCTTCATAAGGCCCCGATAATGTATCTGTTGTGAAGCCTGTTTAAACCTCTGAGCCAGGCTCTTGTTACTGCTGGTATAGAAGGTGCTTGCAGTGAACGAAGGTACTACTGGCAAATAATGGTCTGATTTTTTGAAATTATTTTGGTTTACACGAAGTTAGAAAGCACTTCCATGTATATAATGCCATATCATATCCCTCTCAAACATTTCATATAATGAATTACTTTCAAGTGCAGTCATTGTTGTTACACAGTGGCCATTTTACACACGTCAAGATCCCACAATTAGTGATGAGATGAAAGACCAGTTTTTTGGGTTGAGGGCGGAATGTTGGCCTGGACACCCTGCTCTTCTTCAAATAGTGATCTTTAAACAAAGGCAGATGGGGCCTCAGTTTAATGTCTCATCTGAAGGATGATGCAGCACTGATGCTTTCAACATGCTTTTTATTCCAGATTTAGTTAATTAACTGAATTTAAATTCCCCAGGTGCCGTGGTGGGATTTGAACTCATGTCTCCGGATCATTAGTTCAGGCCTCTGGATTACTGGTCTAGTAACACAACCACTATGTCACCGTACTACTGTCCACTTTTAAAGAGATCAGCTGGTGGGCCATGGGTGGCAAGAGAGATCCAAAATTCAGAGTAATGGCGGCAGTGGGGGGGGGGGGGGGGGCGCGGCGGGCAAGGGGTTTGGGGAAGAAAGAGAGAGAGAGAGAGAGAGAGAGATTCAGAAAAAAAACCATTGCAACAGAATGGAGATTGAAAGAATGAAAAATAAGGAGCAGAAATTGTTCCCACGTGCTTAAGGAAAAACATCACATGCAGCGAGTGCAACTGAATCAATGCCACATTAATGACATCTTTATAACTCACATACTGGTTTGCCATTGGTACTTAAGAGTGTAACTAGGCAAATCTGAGCCAGTACCGCCAGCTCCGCATTACTACCCTTGGGTAACATGGTGCCCCCACCATCATACGTACTTGTGTGACACAAGCACTACTTTTTTTTTTTTTTAAAAAGTGGTGGAGGAACTGTAAAATATTATGACTACTTTTCTGGGACTGGCACCCAAACAATTTGGGAAGCACTGCGCAAAAACTACAGCTCTCTCTGGAGGCACAGCGCAGGTATAGTCAATATAACAAAATTACCTGCTCAAAAAGACCTCAGAAATACATGTCTTTAAACCTCTGCTAACAACCAAGAAAATTAAACAATTAAGTGCAGTTACAAGACATGGTGGCAGCTGAGCACCAAATTATTACTTATAAAAACATGATTTATACACCTTTAGAAGTAACTGTATGAGAGAACAACCTTTGCCTTTTTAGCTTATATTACAGTGTTAACTTCAAGAATTGTAATATTTAGTAACTCCCCTCTCCACCAAAAGAAATAAATAATAAAACAAATTGAAAAAAATATTCCTCAGCTGAGATCTCCAGAGGCTACACACCCTCAAAATGCCTCCCATCAAATTACTGTTTAAAATGTTATGCTCACAATGGTGTGGGGTGTCAGCAGTGCAAAAGTGGAACAGCCTCAACTCCCAGGAATGGTACAGTCCTACACTGCTCTAGGAATCAGCCCAAGGTCACATATCAGAAACAAGGTGAAGCTCCTTCAACATTGTAGGGACAATTAACAGGAGGAGAAGTAGTTTAGGGAGGGAATTCCAGAGCTTGGGGCCTAGGCGGCTGAAGACACGGCTGGAAACCTTTGTATGCTCACACACAACGCTTATAGCAGTACAGTGAAACAGCCGACAGTGGGGTCATTTCTCGTCCCAACTACTTTTCTTACCATTGTTCTTTGTTCCCAAGATATCTTTGGTAGACTGGGAAATGCCCGCTAGTGTCCTGCGAATCACAGGTAATCGCAGCATGGTGGCAACCTGAATGAAAAGCAAGAGTTCAGTTAGAATCAAGTGACCGGTGGGCACCATAGGGATAGAGTATCTGATAGACGCACACAATAAGAAGTTTCCCTTTGTTTGGTTCAAATTAGACTTTATGCTTAAACTATTCTAATAGCTATGCCTCCTTATAAGGGGGCACTTGCAAATTTGTTTTCTTGATAATGACACAGGGGCAATCCAGTGTCAGCCATATTTGTTTTATATTTAGGGGTCAGACTTGGCTCAGTGGTAGCACTCTCACCTCAGAAGGTGGCGAGTTCAAATCCCATTCCAGAGGTCTGAGTACATAATCTAAACTGTTGCTCCAGTGCAGTACTGAGGGAGTGCTGCACTGTTGGAGGTGCCCTCTTTCGGATGAGACATTAAACCAAGGCCTGGTCTGCCCTCTCAGGTGGACGTAAAAGATCCCACGGCACTACTTTGTAGAAGAGCAGGGGTGTTTTCCTACATTACAACAGTGATGATTACACTTCAAAAGTACTTCATTGGCTGTAAAGCACTGAGGTTGTGAAAGGTCCTATAGAAGTCTTTCTTTCTTTTATTTAAAAGAGACACAAATTCATCATTGCTGAAGCATCGCCCTTTTCCATTCCATGAACACAAATCTCCCCTCCTGGGATGCCAGGAGCAGCATACACGGGAGACCACCTGTGCAACTCACAACCCTAATTTTCCTCCCACCTCCCCCTTGAACCATTTGCCTCCACAAAAGGGCAGTCAAGGCACACAGAATCTCAGCAGTCCTATACTGTATGACTCAATCAGCATTACTTAAGTAGAAACAATTTCTCTGCACCGAGGGGACTACGCTTGCCTGGTCACACTCTTGCCTATCCAGTCGTAGCCAGAGAATCTCCTGCAATGCCTTCTCTTCTCACCCCCGCACCATTATCAATGAAGTCCAAATGGATCTATTCCAAATGGAGGCCCCCTCCTATTTCTCATCTACATGCTGCCCCTCGGCAACATCATCCCAAGACGTGACGTCAGGTTCCACATGTACGATGACGACACCCAGCTCCTCACCACCACATCTCTTGACTCCTCCACTGCCTTTGTGCTGAAAGACTGCTTGTCGGACATCCAGTCCTGGATGGGCCGTAACTTCTTCCAGTTAAACATTGGGAAGACCAAAGCCATTATCTTTGGCCCCCACCACAAACTCCGTTCCCTCGCTACCAATTCCTTCCCCATCTCTGGCCATTGTCTCAGGCTGAACCAGACTGCAACCTCAGCGTCCTATTTGACCCGGAGCTGAGTTTTTAACCTCATAAAACAACTCCATAACAAAGACTGCCTACTTCTACCTCCATAACATCGTCCATCTCCGCCCCACGGCAGCTTATTTGCTGCTGAAACCCTCACCCATGTATTTGTTACCTCCAGACTCGACTATTCCGATGCTCTCCTGGCCAGCCACCCTCTACAAACTTCAGTTCCTCCAAATCTTTGCTGCCCGTATCCTAACTCGCATCAAGTCCCATTCACCCATCATCCCTGTGCTTGCTGACCTACATTAGCTTCCTGTCTGGCAATGCCGCGATTTTAAAATTCTCATCCTCGTGTTTAAATCCATCCGTGGTATCGCCCCTCCCTCTGTAACTCCTCCAACACAGGCAGTGGTTACAAGCAGAGACAAGGTTGTACCACACTCATGACGGAGAATGCAGATTTAATGCCCCTATTGATTTCAATCATACTGTTCAAGGTAGGCACCGTGAGTAAAGTTATTTCTTTTTTGACACACCATGTCCGAGTCTGACCCACCAGGACCTTTGCACATTTGAAGACTCCCAGCCACCATACCACACAGGGTCTGCCACTATCGTCTCTAGCTGCCTGGAAGATCACACTGCTGCAGCTTCAATGGACACGGTGTCATCAACAGGAGTCTCGAAGGATCAGAACCCGAGAGCTGCAAGATTCAATGCATCATGAAAAGGCAGCAAGCCTGATCGCACAAGTCTGTGGAAGCAGCTACGGGGTTAGTTATTGAAACAATGATGAAAACATTACGATATATTAAGCTGACACTAATAGTAGTCAACATCACAGAAGGAACAGTCCATCATCAACCATGTCCATAATTTTGGGAGACTATTTACAAATGACAGTTTTCTGCACTAAACTGAAGCAACATATATGATGGCACAAGCACGTGATGAGCTGTGCTACAAGATTCTATGGGAGCATCTTTTTTTAAGACATTTGCTAAATGTTCTGCAAAGTTTCAGAAAACAGATTACCGTTACAATAGTTTACAACATTCTTTGGGAATTCCAGAGTGAGGTGAAAGTGATGTATTGTACTTAGGGTGGAACTAGTGTCTTATAAAGAGTCAAAGTGAGGATAGCAGGTAGGTAGGTAACATCCTCCAACACAGACAAAATTGTTCCCAGTGCCTGTCCCAACAACACCTGTATCAACCAAAGGCTTTAGAATCAAAAAGTGCATTTTGGAGAGGATGGGAGTAAAAAACACATTGGATTTACATAATGCCTTTCACAACATCCCAAAGCTCTTTACAGCCAATTAAATATTTTTGAAGTGCAGTTACTGTTGTAATGTAGGAAATGCAGCAGCCAATATGTGCATAGCAAGCTCCCACAAACAGCAATGTGACAATGACCAGATAATCTGTTTTGGTGATGTTTGTTGAGGGATAAATATTGGTCAGGACACCGGGAAGAACTCCCCTGCTCTCCTTCCGGACTCAATATCGAGTTCAACAATTTCAGATCATAAGCTCGGCCCCTATTTCATTTTTTCTTGTAATTTTTCCACTCCTTTCCCCCCCACCCCCCTTTCCTTTTGTTTCTCTCTCACACCTGGCAGCTATCTCTTGCCCTGCCAGTACACTTTACACCTAATCTCAGCCTATTACCATCTCGTCTAGCTTCTAATCTCTTTTACTTCTTATGTTTCTTTTATTCTTTTGTCCGATCGCAGCCCTGCCTTCGATCTAGTTTCTTTTCTTTCCAGTTTTGAAGAAGGGTTCGACCTGAAACGTCAACTCAAATTTCTCTCCACAGATGTTGCCTGACCTGCTGAGTTTTTCCAGCATTTTCTGTTGTTATTTTGGATTTCCAACATCTGCAGTATTTTGCTATCCCAGTCTATACATCCTGGTTTCTACACAATGCAACGTAAAATCATGAGCGGTCAATAATAAGGAAATGCTATGAATAAGGACGAGCGAGACTGTTGCCTAGCCCCTAAGCTCTGGAATTCCCTGCCCAAACCTGTCCGCCTCGCTACCTCTCTTCCTCCTTTAAGACGCTCCTTAAAACCTACCTCTTTGACCAAGCTTTTGTTCACCTCCCCTAATTTATTCTTATGTGGATCAGTGTCAATTTTTTTGTCTTAAAATACTCCTGTACAGTGCCTTGGGACGTTTTACTAGGTTAAAGGCGCTATATAAATAACAGTTGTTGAGACAGATCAAAACCCCATGTAAAGAAGGAACGGTGTTTACTTTGCAGAGTGAGCTGCATTAAAACAGGTCACCTTTGCAAACTACAGCACCTGCAGTTCAATTAATAACATACATATAGATAAATAATAATAGATATATACACACACACAAAGAGGTTGTTTGGGCTCTTGGTCAGTGCCAACATGGGCTGTCGAGTTGCCCAGGTAATGAAGAGTCTCCCGGATATTTTTCTTTTTTTTACCCGGGACACCGGCAGGGTCTCCCGTCAAGGGCAAAGCCCGAGCCGCAGCCCTGCGCACTTGTCGCGGTACACGGCGCGTTGTATCAAAGTGCCTGAAATTCGCCCGCCAGAAACGCCAATTACCGAAATCAATCAGAGGCAGAAACCAGTCCCAGTACCGCTCTCATTACCTGAGTGCTATTTGGCCTTCTCAACCAGAACAGCGGCACGGCGATATGGTGACTCAGCTCCTTCCGAGAACGGTTCGGCAATTTCCGGCTCTCTCCGGAACGACGCAAGAGGCGCAGGGACAAAAATCATAAATGTTACACGTTTCGATCTTACTTTCCTCCCCCTCTCGTCGTAAATCCTAGTAATTATCTTTCAAATTATAAACAAAAAAATCAAAACGGCTCAAAATAAAATCGTTATGTTCGGGAAAAACCGTATGAGGCTTCGGTAATTTCCGTCAGTTCCCGAACCCGGAGCCGATCTCGTACAGCCGATATTAATTTTAAATTTATATGGGTTTGCTGTTTAAGGTACAATGTTATTAAAAAGCGTGCATTGATCATTATTTTTAAGCGGAGTTTAATTTTATTGCTGCGCGGCGCGAGGGCCGAGGCCGGTGGCGCGGTCAGCCCGGCCGTTTCCGGCGTGCCATATAAAGGCGGCGCGCGGCGCTTGCGGCCTCTTTTAACGGCCGCCGCGTGTGTTGCTGCTGTCGCTGAGTCCGGAGGTTGCGCTCGGAAACCCGCCACACCACCACCATGGGGTTTGGAGACTTGAAATCCGCCTCCGGCCTGAAGCTGCTCAATGACTACCTGGCGGACAGGAGCTACATCGACGGGTGGGTAAGGTTGGGGCGAGGGGACCGGGGAGAATCGTCTGCGGGGGGCCTTGGTCGGGGTGAATGAAAGGGAGACGCCGAGGCTCGGCGATGGGGTGGTGAGAAGCTTATAAAACCAAGTAGCGTTATTCTCCACCGGCCCCCCGGTCTAATACAGACTCTTGATGTTCAGTGCTCGTCAATTTTTCCCTCCCCCTCCCCCCAGCCATTTTTTTCTCTCCCTCCCCCCAGCCATTTTTTTCTCTCCTCTCTTCCCCTTCCCCCCAATGGCTTTTCCTCTCTCCTCTCCCAGTCCCCATGACCCTCTGGCTTGTCTCCCCTCCACCCCTCTCATGCTATATTCTCTGCCTCCCCCCCCATGTCTTTCCTTCCCCACCCGGCAACGAACTTTGTATATGATTTAATTTGTAATGCTGTACTAAATGCGTATGTAGAGCCTGTTGATTGTGATCCCCTTTGTCGTGTTTTTTTTTTAGTATTTATTTTTAATTTGTTTTAAGGTATGTTCCATCACAAGCTGACATCGCTGTGTTTGAAGCTCTTGGTGCTCCACCTTCAGCTGCTTTCTACCATGCACTTCGGTGGTACAATCACATCCGGTCCTATGAAAGCACAAAGACTAGGTATGTTGTGCTTGATATGAACTGTGTACATGTTGTTTGAAAATGCAAGAAAGGTTGTTTTTATACGGCATTTTATTGTGACTCAAAAGTACTTCACCTAACTGCGAATAACTTTCAAATAGTGACCGTTATATAGGCATTTTTAACCGTAAGATTACTAAGAAAGCCACAATGAGATGGATGACCGAGTTGAATGTTGAGAGAGGTGTATTACCCAGGAGAACACTGTTCTTCAAATAGTGCAAAAGGATATTTACCATTCATACGAAGAGATAGGTGTGGCCAGATTAACTGTTCATCCAAAAGATAGCAGCTGAAACAATTCATCATTTCCTCATTGGTGCAAGCCTAGATTTTTGGCTAAATTCTGGAATGGGAGTTTTTAGTTAGAGCAGAATGCTTCAATCTCATTATGGGACAGTGTACCTTGTAAGGCCTTGATTCTTTTAACTCCCATTACTTGTCCAGCCACGTTTCATAGTTGCTGGGCAGCACTTTTTAGAGAATGCATATTACATTTATTTCATGACCTATCACTCCTACCCTGCCAGGCTGCAGACTATTGAATGTTACCTGACTTATTTTAATGGGCATTGTGTGACTCAGGCTTGTTGTTGATGCCACTTCAGTTGATCTAAAAAGAGGAAGAACCCACCTGTGCTGTTTTGAGATCCATTAGATTTCTGTAGAGTAAAAAAACACTTTATGGTTGAGAGAAAAGTTTCATAGAATGTAAGTATACTGTTTATATTCAGGCTGATGTTGATTTGCTTGAGTTATTGGTCATCTCACTTGTGTGAGTAGATATTATCTACTGACTTTCAATTGTTTGTAACCTGATCAAATCTTGCAAACCAGATTGTTCGCAACCATGGTGTCCAATTTAACCCCGAGATGAGCTTTCAACCACATATCTGCTCAGTTACAAGACTGCCTACTGCCACCTCCACAACATTGCCTGTCCATTCCTGTCTCAGCTCATCTGCTGAAATACTCATCCATACCTTTGTTACCTCTAGGCTTGACTTTTTTCAGTGCTCTCCTGGCAGGTCTTCCACCCTCCATAAACTTGAACTCCTACAAAACTAATTCTGCCATTCCCATTTACACCTCTTCTAGACTTGGCTTTTCTTT
The DNA here is from genome assembly GCF_052327205.1 of Somniosus microcephalus. Classification (NCBI taxonomy): domain Eukaryota; kingdom Metazoa; phylum Chordata; class Chondrichthyes; order Squaliformes; family Somniosidae; genus Somniosus; species Somniosus microcephalus. The sequence continues at coordinate 171,465,555 of NC_140990.1, read as the reverse complement.
ACTTGTCCCATTGACATCTCCTTTTGCTTTGCACTGTCATACCTTTTATTATTTAATCACTCCTGCCTTCCCTGCTATCATAGACCTTCCATTTTGTTCTTTCCTCCCTCGCCCTTTTCCCTGCACTTGCTTAAAATCTGTTACATCTCTTAACTTTTTCCAGTTCTGACGAAAGGTCATCAACCTGAAACGTTAACTCTGTTTCTCTCTTCACAGATGCTGCCTGACCTGCTGAGTATTTCCAGCATTTTCTATTTTTATTTCTTGGAAAACTCTGCTGCTTGTATCCTGACTCTGAGTCCTGTTCGCCCACCACCCCTGTGCTTGTTGATCTACGTTGGCTATGTCTCGATTTTAAAATTCTCGTCTTTGTTTTCAAATTCCTCCATGGCCTTACCCAACCCTATCGCTGGAACCTCCTCCAGCCCATCAATGCTCAGGGATCTCGGTGCTCTTCCAATTCTGGCCTCTTGTTCATCCCTGATCTTAATCATTCCTTCACTGGTGGCAGTGCCTTTGGTTGCCTGTGCACTAAGCTCTGGAATTGCCTCCCTAAACCGTTCTGGGCCTCCTCTTTTAAGATGCTCCTTAAAATGTACTACTGTACTTAGACCAAGTTTTTGGTCACCTGTCCTAATATCTCCTAATGTGGCTTGATGTCAAATTTTGTTTGATAATGCTCCTGTGAAGTGCCTTGCGATGTTTTACTATGTTAAAGGTGCTATACAAATGCAGCTGTTTGTGTTCTGTATTTGTAGAGCTTGCTTTACTCTTAAACCATCCCCAATGTGTGCACATCCCTTCTGGCATATGACCAAAGCCAAATATATACAGTTTTCACAGAAAAATGGAAGGAATAGTGGAATTTGGTCCTAAAAAGGCTGTTAAATATCATTAGAATCCTTTAGTAAGAACAGAACTTACTAGTCACTGCAAATTAGTGGTCCCAATGATCAAAAGGTTACCCAGTGCTCTGGTCTGAACTCTGCATTGCAAAACCATGGACTTGTACTCCATTTTTCTACAGCATACTATTGTTTCTTTCCAAATGCCTTGCTGTTGAAAGTGGTGGTTCTACTGTTGGTCCAAAGTCTCCCTGTACTAACTTTATTCAATTTGTTGGGTGCTTGTAATACACCAGAAATGTGCACTATTTTATTAAAGTGGCAGCAAATTTTTTGCCTTGGAATCTGTTCAAGTAAATTTCCAAAAATAGTCTTGACAATTCTGATAACTTATTGCTTTTAAAGTCTCTTTAACTTGATATCCTGCTAGAAATCAAATTATCCTTTTAAATAAAGGCTTGCATTTATATAATGCCTTTCACAAACTCAGGACATCCCAAAGTGCTTTACAGCCAATGTAGTCACTGCTCCAAACCAATTCTGAACTGTTGATTGATAGAAAATATTAGAAAATCTCCCCCCCCCCCCCCCCCCCCCCACAATAATTATCTATCAGAAGTAATTTTCTCAATTTTGTAGACTTCGAGGTGGGGTTAGATGCTGCCTTGCATTAACTTGTTGGGGAAGCGGTGGGACTGGATGTGGTGAGATTGTAAAAGCTAAGTAACTGGCGATTTAGATTATGGTGTAAATCTAAACCAGAATGTGTTAGTCCCAATTCTGGCATCTACCAAATTCTTTATTGCAGTTCTGACCTTTAACCTCTGACAGCCTTCCAGGTGTTAAACAGCCCCTTGGTAAATATGGTCCACAAAACGTAGCAGATACAACACCAACAAAAGCCGTGGCAGACGATGACGATGATGACATTGATCTCTTTGGATCTGATGATGAAGAGGTGGGTTCTGTGCAATGGGTACCTGTGCTATCATGTGACTGCATCCATCCCAGCTTGAAAATCTGAGACAAATGTCAAGGATACGTTTGCTATATGTAATATTGTGAATATTTTAGATATCCTGTTTTTATGTATTCCTGTGCTTTTCAAGTTAATACATCGCTCAGAGTCCAGAATTGGATGGATTCGCACCTTTATTGTACTTTATACCCTAAGCCTCAAATTCTGTACTTATTAAAATGTATTAATCCCTGAGTAAAGAGTATGATGGAGACACTAAGTATCTCCAACTGGTAACTCCAAAAATGCCATTGCAAAATTTTACTTCATTTTTGTAGGATCACTTACCAAATTGGAGCTATTCTTCTTATAGGCAGTCCCTCGGAACTGAGGATGACTTGCTTCCACATTAAAAATGAGTTTGCAGGTGACTGATTAGTCCAATGCGGGACCTACAGTCTCTGTCACAGGTTGGGCAGACGGTGGTTGAAGGGGCGGGTGGGTGGGGTGCTTGGGTTGACTTGCGCTGCCTGTGCTTGGCTTCCGCTTGCTCCCAGCGAAGAGACTCGGTGTTTGGCGCCTTCCCGGATGCTTCTCCTCCACTTTGTGCGGTCTTGGGCCAGGGATTCCCAGGTGTCGGTGGGGATGTTACACTTCTTCAAGGAGGCTTTGAGGGTGTCCTTGAAGCATTTCCTCTGCCCACCTGGGGCTCTCTTGCTGTGCCAGAGCTCCGAGTAGAGCGTTGTTTTGGGAGTCTTGTATCGGGCATGCGGACAGTGTGACCCGTCCACTGACGTTGGTGCGCCTATCCTGCCAATGGATCTGCAGGATCTTGCGGAGGCAGCGTTGGTGGTACACCGCCAGTGCTTTGAGGTGCCTGCTGTACATGGCCCATGTCTCTGAGGCATACAGCAGGGCAGGTATCACTGCTGCTCTGTAGACCATGAGCTTAGTGCTGGGTACATTGAGTACATGTCGAAGATCCAGAATTTGTCTGATCTGTCTCCAGGATAATGGAGGCTGGCTGATCATTGGGATTGGCAGCAGCATGAAGATACGCCTATTGGGTGAAGACACAAATCATCTCTTGCATGGATTGTCATGTTAATCCTACCAATTTAATATTGGCTTGATGGCTTGTTTGATTTCCTAGTGTCTGAGACTGGTTTTCATGATGATTCTAATTCATCATCTTTCGGCTGAATTCATGATGATATTGTATAGTATCTGACAAAACCAGTCAAATATTACCTTGTATGTTGAATTTCCACTATGAACATAATTGACTTTATTATCTCTTACAGGAAACTGCAGATGCTAAGAGGATCAAGGAAGAGCGTCTAGCTCAATATGAAGCTAAAAAGTCCAAGAGTACGTACTGTCAATTTGGTATAAAATGGTCAAGTCAAGAATAGTTAATTTTTGTAAGCTAAAGATGACTACTTTGAAAAGGCTCACTAGCTGGTTGCAGTATGGGGTCTCCCATCCTGTGTGTCCACTGGTGTTCAATGTATAGATTACCAGCTTTGTGCCAATACTGTGGCAGAGATATGATTAACATAATTTGTCTGTTGTGTTAAGATCTTTTTGATCAGAAATCCATAGTTAAACTCCCATAGAGGAAAACCTTGCATAAGCTCAGATAGCTGTATGGGTTGGCAACAGCCAAGACTTGGATACCCAAGTGTCTGGGGTAATACAGGAGTTAAATAGTTAAAACAGCAGAATGAACGAGTCCATTGGTCTGCAGAGTGGGAGGAATCCCAGCTTCCTGTGATAGTCTGCCACTCCAGGTCCCTTGATGATCAGTGAGCAGTCCTGTAGACTGCTGGCCAGTTTAATTCAGATATTGATTACTGAGCGTGCCATGGAGGCGATACTGTGCCAGTCTTCCATCACTGGGTGCCAGTTCAACCCCAGAGAGATCTGGTTACGCCCTGCTGTGGAGTATAGTCACTATGCCACAATTGGAATTATCTGAATGCTATGGAAACATTGCTATAAGTTGGACTCTTCCCTTTTGTTAGCTGTCTGATCTTCAACCCAATGAGTTGCAACTAACAGTTTAGCACAGTGGTCACAAAGATTTTAGTGAGTGTAAAACCTTCTTGCAGTCACACTAGATATTTCCCCACTAGGATTTCAGTAAGCATTTGGGGCATTTGACATGTTAATGTCTATTTGAACTGAAAATATCCAACAGTACAGTTAGGATATTGACTTTGTCCATGCAGATGTTTTGAGTGTTTAAGCAGGTGAAGTGTTGGTGGCAGAAGTGGGTTTTAATGTGTACACTTTATATAGATAGAGATATAGTAGATATAAATATTATCTTAATTTTTAAGTTGTCATACTGCTATACTGAAGATGCCCAGTAACTGCACTGTTCCGTGGATTTATACTGTTAAGCTGTAAAATGGAAAAACTTGGTTTTAATGATGATTCCAATTCACCATCTTTCGACTGAATCAATGATGTGAATTCATCTAATCTGACAAAACCGATCTGTTTCTAATGTGCTGGGCAAAACTAGAGAGCTGGTTTTTTTTTTACAGGTTTGTTATTGGTGCATGTAGACATTGGTAATGTAAATTAAATTCTGCTTTTCTATGTAACTTGCATATTACAGTAGTGTTTGACTGCAATATGTATGCCAGTACTTCTAGCCTTTTGTATGCCTGGGTCTATTCAAACTCAATTTGCACTTCCATTAATCTAAAGCATTTTAAATGGCAGTTTGGATTCTAAAATGTTAATACATCTGAGCTTCAGATTCTGAAGTAACTGCATGGTGTAGTTGAAGTAAATAGCGTAAGATGCCTTTAAAAAGAAAGGTGTAGAAGGATATGCATATAGGGTTAGATGAAGTAAGGTGGGAGGAGGCTTATGTGGAGCATAAACACTGGCATAGACTAGTTGGGCCAAATGGCCTGTTTCTGTTTTGTAATTTCTATGAATAACTACTGTTGCACTCGGGTGTGTACTTGGAAGTGCGTCCTTGCAATGAATGACCACATTTAATTTGTGATTTTTGCTTTTAGAGCCTACACTCATTGCTAAATCATCTCTTTTTCTGGATGTGAAACCATGGGATGATGAAACCGACATGTCCAAACTGGAAGAATGTGTACGTTCAGTGATAATGGATGGCTTAGTTTGGGGTTCCTGTGAGTATCATTTAATTTGCACTTCACAGTAACATTACAAATAGAAGCAGTCTCTATTGTATTATGTAAGACCTGCATGAGTGTTGGCTGATTCCTGAAGCTCAGGACTTGCTGGGCCAACTTTTAGGGAGATCCACTTTTAGTGGGTCTTTTGGGCTGACAGTCTTGGCAAGTCCAAGTATATTTGGCTTCCAGCTGGTTGTTTGACCTGCATTATGGGTGTTGGACAGCACCTGAACGTCCCTTTCTGATTGCAAGTTGCAGCTGTCTGCATAAGGTTGGGGACATTGACCATGCTTTGATAATGTGCAATTAGTTCCCAGTAAAATTTCATTGTTGACATTTCTAAATCTTGGCATGTGTGGGTATATATGTTGTGAAATAAAACCATTTGTATCCATTTTGGTAGATTTTCACAAGGGTGATTCTAGCTGCATGTAGATTAATATCTGATTTCTTTCAAAATCAAGTCTTTGGGTTGGATTTTAACCTCCATATCCATGTATTACAGTGGGCTTGGTTCCATATTTTTCATTACCATATACAACTTCTATCCTATTTTATATTATGTAATATCCTGGAAGATGATCCAGGACAACTGAATTCTTCCAGCCTCATGTACAGTTTATTGATGTCAGGGTAAGTGACAAAGCTGTATGTAAGCTGGAAATCTGGCTACCTTTCAGTATTTCTGCTGAGGGTTGTCATTTTGTTTAAATTCCTAAACTGGAAATAGTTGCATATGGGAATGTAGTTGTTAAGACAATCCATAAACCTGAAAGAAGGCATGCTTTGTTTACTGCTAGATTGTTCAAATTTCCTACATTTTTTCATTGCTGGAGATGGGATTACAAAGTAAACTGACAGTGCTAATCTTCATGCATTTGTGGTATTGCTTTTGAGAGCTGGCTTCTCTGCTGTTGGACTAAATCTGAGATTATTGGAGGGTTTTTATTGAATATTGTTTTTCTTAAACTTGTCTATTTCATTACAGCCAAACTGATTCCAGTGGGCTATGGCATCAGGAAACTACAGATTCAGTGTGTGGTTGAAGATGACAAGGTAAGAATGTGGTTTCAGTCACTGGTTAGTGAACAAATTTCAACTAGGTGCTACTATTTCTTTACCTAAAGTAAATGCAGTTTCATTAAAACTTTTGGCTACTGCTAATACTTGAACGTCTACTAAAAAATAGTGTTTGCATGAATTTTTTTTAAAGCTTGCTTTCCTGCATTTTAATACTTCATGAATTGTTGGCAAATGAGAACTCTTTTGGAGTGCTAAACTGATATTGCAGAACAGATTGGGTAGCTGATTGATTTCAGTCATTCAGCAAAGTGTCCATTATTTCATTGAGTAGCCAAGTCTGATTCTTGCAGAGGTCTTGATGGGCATTCTTTAAACCTGCTTCCCAACTGTCCTTGGCATTACTGGATTTTCAAGCTTTGGCTAAATGCTATATTTAGTGTTTCAAATAGAACAGTTTTGTTCTAACTGCTCTCCTGGAATATTGAACCCGAATCATGCAGGAGGGAAGGTGGCCTAGTTAAGAACAAGACGCTTCTGTAATTTAAGTTTTGGGCTGTTCCTTGACTGCTTCAAGGCAATGGGGAGGGGGATAAATGAGAGAAAACTGTTCAGTGACCATGTTTCCCTTTCACATCTGTTAACTGTCTGTTGCAGTGTAATTTTTGGAGATGGCAGGTACAAGTATTTCTGATTTGCTGCTGAATTAGTTGGGTTTGAATATAAAATAATATATAGGCAACCTCCAGGTCAGTGGTCAATTCCAAGATTTGAGGCAGCTTTCTCAAGTATTACATATGTAATGTCTTTTTTTCCCCCCTCAAAGCCTCTTCAGTCTTCCTTATGTTCTGTTAAGTAAGGGGCAATGTGTTTGAGGCTGTCAGACATCGATGTTGAAATCGGTGTGTGACTTGAATTAACTAGTCACTTTTTATCAAATTCCACAGTGCTGTTGCAACTGTTGAGATCACTCATTTGTCGCCCGGAACCTGTTTATATCACGGATGTCGTGCTCGCTTTCCATGAGGCAATAAAAATGAATGATACAAAATGGAAGCACCTGTTTTTGGTTGTTCTTGTGCATACATTTACTCAAAGCAAGATTGGAACATCAAGATGAGTTGGACATGTATGTGGTGATGTGCAAATGATAACATTGCCATAAGGTCCAAGAAGCTGAATCTGATGACTGCAGCCTCTTCATATTGTCATACGCATGTAATATGTTAATTACATGTACTGGTTCAATGGTTTGAGATTTCCCAGTGCCCTCAAGGTCTGGGGAAGAAATTGGTGGTGCCAAATTGGGAGTGGGAACTTATTTCAAAATTGATTATATCGGTGGCATAGTGGTTAGCACTGTTGCCTCACAGCGCCAGGGACCCGGGTTCGAATCCGGCCTCGGGTGACTGTCTGTGTGGAGTTTGCACATTCTCCCCGTGTTTGCGTGGGTTTTCTCCGGGTGCTCCGGTTTCCTCCCACAGTCCAAAGATGTGCGGGTTAGGTTGATTGGCTATGATAAAAAAAAATTGACCCTTAGTGTTAGGGGGATTAAATACGTGGGGTTACGGGGATCGGGTGGGATATGTGTCGGTGTAGGGGTTACGGGGATCGGGTGGGATATGTGTCGGTGTAGGGGTTACGGGGATCGGGTGGGATATGTGTCGGTGCAGGGGTTACGGGGATCGGGTGGGATATGTGTCGGTGCAGGGGTTACGGGGATCGGGTGGGATATGTGTCGGTGTAGGGGTTACGGGGATCGGGTGGGATATGTGTCGGTGTAGGGGTTACGGGGATCGGGTGGGATATGTGTCGGTGTAGGGGTTACGGGGATCGGGTGGGATATGTGTCGGTGTAGGGGTTACGGGGATCGGGTGGGATATGTGTCGGTGCAGGGGTTACGGGGATCGGGTGGGATATGTGTCGGTGCAGGGGTTACGGGGATCGGGTGGGATATGTGTCGGTGTAGGGGTTACGGGGATCGGGTGGGATATGTGTCGGGGTAGGGGTTACGGGGATCGGGTGGGATATGTGTCGGTGTAGGGGTTACGGGGATCGGGTGGGATATGTGTAGGGGTTACGGGGATCGGGTGGGATATGTGTCGGTGTAGGGGTTACGGGGATCGGGTGGGATATGTGTCGGTGCAGGGGTTACGGGGATCGGGTGGGATATGTGTCGGTGCAGGGGTTACGGGGATCGGGTGGGATATGTGTCGGTGCAGGGGTTACGGGGATCGGGTGGGATATGTGTTGGGGTAGGGGTTACGGGGATCGGGTGGGATATGTGTCGGTGTAGGGGTTACGGGGATCGGGTGGGATATGTCGGTGCAGGGGTTACGGGGATCGGGTGGGATATGTGTCGGTGCGGGCTCGATGGGCCGAAATGGCCTCTATCTGTACTGAGGTTTCTGTGATTTGTAAAATACCAGTTTGATGTATCTGGTCTTTGAAGACACATAATGGTGCCTGCAGTTATGAGTTTCTGCTCCTTGCTAAACTGATGCTGAGTAGAGGATTGGTGCTTCCTTGTCAACCTGAATCTCTTGCCTCCAAATTGGTAGATTGGCCCACTTGCCTGTGTGTATTTTCCAGTATGATGGTGCTGCACCAAGTGTGAAACTGGATCCCAAATGAATCTTCAACTGTCTCCTTTAATGAACACCAGTGGTGGGTGGGGGGTCAACAAACCGTTCAAGGTGTTAAATAATCTCCCATCGGTTAGATTGAATTCATTGTAAAGAATGAGCTTTTTATCACAATTACTCTCATCACTGAATAATGCTAATTTTGCTGTTGCTTATGCAAATATATTTTTCCCTATTGCTTGTGTTGTGAATCCCAAAGGCACCTTTGTAAAGCATTACAGTACTTCCAAGCATATATGGATATTGTGAACTCTCATTGCAGTTTACATCTTAGAATATTCTAATTGAATATTTCTTTTCAGGTGGGCACAGATTTTCTGGAAGAAGCTATAACTGCATTTGAAGATTACGTGCAGTCTGTTGATGTGGCAGCCTTCAACAAAGTGTAAAACAGCAACTAATGAACACTTAATAAAAATTGACGTGCAGAACTTGACTTGGTCCTTTGTCTTATTGAGGTGGGTTTTGTGGGACTGAACTCCAGATGACCAAGGAAGCTGATCAGGAGATCAAAAGTCTGGTTTTTGCGATGATTTGGTTCTCCTCTGGACTTTACATTTGTGGCAAAAGAAATTCTTGCAAAGTTGCACAACATGTTGGGGCCTCCATTCATACTGCACAAGGTGCATAAAGGTGCGACCGTCTCCAGAATTCTTGACTTAATAGTTTGTAAAAAGAGATGGAATTGAATGTTTTCCTTCCTGTGGAACCTCAAACTGCAACACAATTTTGACAATGCAAGCTTCTTCCGATTAGTGTGGTTTCAACTACAGTACAATGATCAGCCACTCCAAATTTCTTTTGGCGACTGATCAAGTTCAGTGTCTGTTCTCTCATCCAGGATGTACAGGGTGTTCAGGCACCACCAGTGCACAGTTTTTTTTTTTGAAGCTAGAAATAATCTACCAGTAAAACAAAATGGTCTAAACTGGGTTGAAAATTTGCAGTGCTTATTGGTATGAGAGGCAAAGCTTTGTGATCTATAAACCTGTGCTGCTTGTTACTACGACAGACTAATCTGGTCCAGAATAGATACTTTCCTACATTGACAGGAATTGCAGATTGTTAATTTAACTGCAGCTCTTTGATTATCCCTTCTCAGAATTATAGCACATTTCATTAGTTTCAATCAATGCCTGTTGCCACTTCACCGATCAGCTGTAGATGAAATCTCAGGAATGAAGGGTTTCCCAACATTTTTGTTAAATAGAATGGCCCAGAAATTGGGTTCGGGGGCTTGCCGCGTGTGCAAGCCCCCGATGTGCACTCACCCGGCGCGCTGACATCTGAAGCCTGGGCCGGCTTGGAATTCCTGTCACTGGCCCGGTTCAGATGTCGGTGCGCTGTGCTTGCCTGATCCAGCGGCGTAGTTAGTGCGATGTGCTGGCTGGGATCAGGTGAGCACTGGGCAGCCAATCAGGGGAGGGGAAACTTCATGAGTTTGATAGAACTGTCAAACTCAAAGTACGGGCGCACAAAAGACGACTAAAATTTTTTTTAAAAAACATCCCAATAATTAAATAAACTATAAATAACTTTAAACTATTTTAAACAATTAATCAAATTTTTGAAATTAAGAAATCGGGTCTAAAAATAAACTTATCTTACTGTAAAGTCCTTAAAAACAATAAAGCTGTGGGGAAAAAGTTAAAGAATAGACCACTTACCTTAAAGAATCAAGTCCTTATGTCTCTGTCTAAAAAGTTCAGGCCCTTACACATGGGCAAACCTGTCAAAGAAGGAAGTTCAACGTGTGTGCGCAGAGTCCTGCGCACACGCGTTGGACCTCTGAACCCCTTGGAGGAAATGCCAGTTTCCACGCATGCACTGCATGCTGAAATCCAGCACTTCCAACGGGCCCACGTGTGAGTACCCCGTCCGTACTCACACGTTGGGACCGGAATTACTGGCCCAACGGTAACCTACTGAAAGTTATCTTTAGCAAAGTGCTATGGCACTGATTTGAAGTGGGAACCTTTCACCCCTCTTTAAAAGGCACAATATAAATGCAAGTTCTTTTTATGTCCTCAGGACAATCCATTGCACCTTAAACTCAATGAACTACATTTGAAGTGTAGTCAATTCACTTTAGGTTAAAGCAGCAGCAACTTTACACTGAGCAAAATCCCACAAACAGCAAGTGAGAGAATTGACCAGCTAAACTGTTGGGTGTTGATTTGAGGGATAAATATTGGCCAGGACAATGAGAACTTCCTGCTCTTCGCTTAGTGCCATGGGGTCTTAAGTTCAGCTTGATTTAACGTCTCATCTGAAGGAGGGAACGTGGGGTTTGACTACTGTCTTCTGATTCAAGAGTGCTGCTTCTGACACCGTAATGAAGTTGAATATGGCAGAACTGGTTTCACTTGCAAACATTGTGTGGTATCGTTTCTGCTCTTGGGACCGTGTTCCATTAACCCAGATTTTTCTGGTTTGTGGGATAGTTGAGTTTGGGGCAAGTGTGCACAATTTTGGTCTCATGAGGAAGGATATACTTGCCTTTAGAGGTGGTGCAATGCAGGTTCACTAAATTGATTTCTGGGATGAGGGTTGTCCTATAAGGAGAGATTGTGTAGAATGGGCTTATACTCTCAAGTTTAGAAGAATGAGGTGATCTCATTGAAACTCAAGTTTCTGAGGGGGATTGACAGGGTAGATGAAGAGGTTGTTTCCCCTGGCTGGAGAGGCTAGATCTAGGGGGCATTGTCTCAGGATAAGGGGTTAGCCATTTAAGACAGATGAGGAATTTCTTCACTTAGTGTTGTGTATCTTTGGAATTCTTTACCCCAATGTCGGTGGCTGCTGAGTTGACTATATTGAAGGCTGAGATAGATTTTGGACTAGGGGAATCGAGGGATATGGGGATCGGGCAGGAAAGTGGAGTTGAGGTTGAAGATTGGCCATGATCTTGAATGGCGGAGCAGGCTCAAAAGGGCCATATGGCCTACTCCTAATTATGTTAAGTGCATATAGATCCAAAGATAATGCATCTGGGTGGATGGGGGATGAGAAGATTTGCCAACATTACCAGCCTGCCATTTGATTTATGGAATTGCAGAGACATACTGGTTTTTGTTGGAACGGTGCACATAGTGCCCTTTTGACATTAATAAATTGTTTTATTTGAATTTGATGGCAGCTGATTTGGCCAGCAAGTTTATAGATTAATTTCTGGTCTGTATGGTAATTACTATTCCAATGCACTGCCCAGAAATATCTAATGCTTTATTTTAACTGTTGCCCTGTCCTTTTGGTTGGAATTGGGAAAGGAGAGTGGCATCACTAAATTGCTGTAGCTTTTAAGGGTTTCCTGGTTTGTCATAACAAATCACATTAAACCCCTAGGGTAGGCATTCTTTTGAGGGAATAAAGCAACGGGTAATTTAAAACTGGAAGAAATAAATGGTTGTTTTCACAGATGAGTGATTATAGTGGCGCTTTGAATGCAAGGTGCACCACTGGCAATTCTATGCAGCCATGGGGGGAAAAAAAAACTTGTGGCTTTCTCACTGATGTCATTGGGAATAGTATAATCTGCTTCAATACTCCTGGACTTGGTATGGAAATGAGGAATGGCTGTGATGCTAGAGTGCTATCCATCAGCTCTGGACCCACTCGCCAGCAAGAGTGCCTTTAGGAAAAAAATCACAAAATTGGACCATTTAAAAAGCTAGTTAGTTTAACTGATAGACTATGTTGCATTCTCCTATACTCTTGGCCAGAGACTCCCAAATGTTTTTGCTGGTTTCCCAAACCCACCTACACACATTTGGAGATTCATAACCTTGCTTTCTAAAAGTATTTTTGCATAGAACATATTATTTTCTAGGCTAACATTGTCACATAAAGCACAGTACCACTACTGAATGAACTTGACCATTAGAGTACTTGATGACTCACCTTTGTCTCTGAGCAGGATGAGCTTGTTGCGAACACCCATTTTGTGGAATCTGATTTTGGAGAGTTTCAACCACAAATCAGTTTATGCACTGCTGACTTCCATACTTGTTTTTGATGCAAGTGAAGAAAAATGCCTTGCATCTGTTGAGGCTGTGATCAAGTATTTTAACAGCTCTTTGGTCAATTTGCAGAGCTCTTTGAATTGCCAGCCAGAGCTGATCAAGAGGCACAATTTTCAAAGCAGTCTTACCAGCACCGTCTATCAAATTCTCTTTTGGACTCGTGGCAGATATTGGTGCTTTGCTACAAAGGCCTGAGAATTGGTTTCGAACCCAGATAAGATCTTGCAATTAATTTGCCTCTTTTGGGTGTCCACCTTGGTTCAGTGGTACGTCTCGCGCCTGACACTCCCAGTACAGTATAGAGGAAGTGCTGTACTGTCGCAGGTGCCATTTTTCAAATGATGTGTTAAACAGGTTCAGTCTGTCCCCCTCGGGTGGATATAAATGATCCCATGGTACTTTCAGAGAGCAAAGGAGTTCACCTCAGTGTCCTGGCCAATATTTATTCCTCAACCAACTTCATTAAAATAGATTATCTGATCATTATTGCATGCTGTTTGCAGCAGTGACTATACTTCAAAAGGGGTGTCATGAAAGGCACTATATAAATACAAGTTTATTTTTCTTTTGGGAAAATATTTTCTGAATTTTGTGCAAGTTTAAGAATTTCTCCAGAATCACATCTTTTAACTTCTGGGACTGACATTTCAGTGTGTAACAGAAAACAATGTCTGGAGCAGTGTCGTGTTGTCCTGTACCAAGCAGCTGCTATATAGAGTTTTTCAGAAAATAATGAAAATGTTAAAAGTTATTACACTGCAAAGAAAGGTTTAAGTTCATTGAGCTTGTCCTTGTATATGTTAGACAAATTAGTCTAATAAATCCTGGAAGCATCGAGGTAGTGATGCTGAAGTGATTCAGTTGCTCTGCAACTACTCCCATGATAAAACTTTACCATGAGACAGTTATCAAACTTAGCATAAGACAAGTTGCTGGTGCTACAATCCTTTCTCTTCACAGCAAAAAGGTGAGTTCAGTGGTCGATCTATTAGAAGGTTCACCGTTGTGGCAGCAGTCAGTCTGGTGTTGATTTTTGCAGCTAGCGCCTCCCTGTGTATACAACCGTGGCACCATACGCCGCATGGTGCAACACTCAAGTCCGGTGCCAGTCATGACTTGACCTATCAGTACAATCAACGATTCCACTTAGTTTTTTAAAACTTGTCACATATTGGTGTCAAATATTGAAAAACTCCGCGGCAGTAATTCTCGTTGGGACAGAAGGGCAACGAGAAAATAAAATGTCTGATCTCCGGTATCGAACAAAAATGATCATTTATGCTGCATTGGCAAGGTCAATACTCATGTTGATTTGTAGTGTGAAGAAAGGACTTTTCCTTACTGCTTCGGCTAGCTGCTCCTTTGATGTCTCCTGCCATATCAGCAATTCTGCAGTGAGCCGTGTTGTCAGAGTGGGATGAGACTTAGTTGGTCAGCAGATTTTGTTCTCCATCCTGTTGATGCCACTTCAATTGCTGCTGGCAGTCGAAAACTTTGACCAATAGTATGAGACGTCCCAGGGTACTTCAAGTGCTTTGGCATACGTTCTTCAAATACCATCAACTGCCCTTTCAGTTGAGAGCTATTGTTTGGGGTGGGGTGGCCATCTGCTGGTTAATGAGGGCAGGATGTTTGGTCTCCAAGTGGCAATTTAGTTTGCTATCCAGAACAAGAATGTCAACACAAACAACACATTGCGCTTGAGTATCTTTGCCAGAACCAGTAAATGTGAATCCCAAATCCGAGTAGAAAGGATCATGTTTCCTATTTCTCTGTTGCTCACTTTTTGTTCCTTACAAGGGATCAACATCCTCAACTTTAGACTTCAAAAAACACTCTTCCTTCAGTTATCAAACACCAAACATCATGCTTGTGTCAGTTATATAGTGTGCAGTAGCTAGGAGCACTGAGGTAGCTGAGCACATTTGTCAATGATGCTTTGGAACTATGCACCAGCAATCTTGGAATATGAGGGACAAAGCCCAGGTGCTATTCATGTCGGTGGGAAGTGGGTGAACTTTGGTGCTTTGCTATTATCCTAGCCTATCCTCATCACCCCATTCCCTCCCTCCCCTAATTTTATTGTGCCCGTCCCCAGTTTGAGAACCTCTTCTCTGGGCCATTGTTAATGTGGAGTAATTAAAGAGAATGCCCTAACTTCTCTGGTCAGGGGACAGGTTGTCTTCAAACCTTGCATGGTTTTAAATGGAGGTGGCCAGATTGAATTTGTACATTACCCTCAGGAATACCGAGTCAGATGAAACATTTTAAAATGGATCCTCCAATGCTGTTGGCAGGTGATGTTCTGACCAAGGACCCACACCTGAAAGGTTAATTTGTCTGCTCTCCACAGATGCTGATTGACCTGAGTGTTGCTTGCATTTTCTGTTTCAGATTTCTAGCGTGGGCACGCTGTGTGTTTTACAATTTTTTGCTTTTTAGGCAGTTTATTCATGCCTGTCTTTGAAGTGTTGAGCAGAGTGGGCGTTCACGTACTGCTTGCGGAGGATCCCTTTAACGGTGGGCGCGGCCACGCTTCAGCGTCGGCGGCCACTAAATGATCGCTGCCCCTTTAAAAGTGGCCAGGAAGTAGAGAAGCAAGTTGAACTCTGACCGTGAGGGTGGAAGCACATTCAGCGCGCTGGAAATACACGGTAAGGGGGGGGACGATATAAACCCCGGGGGGGAAGAAATGTGGGAAGCGGCGTTGGGTTGGGAGAGATGAGTGTGGGAGGGGAGCGCACGGTCTCCAGCGTGACCGCGCATTTAGTAACACTTTCCAATGTTACTTTAATGTTGCAACTTGTATGGTGTCAGTTTCTATGTCTTCGAAACCCTGAGGGAGAGCAGATTACTGAAAGAGTTTGTTTTGGCGAAAAAGTGCGAGTCCTACTGTGGAAACAAGTGCATCGCATGCTCAACTGAATAATATATGTGCCCTGAAATGAATTGGATTTATTTTGATATGCTTGACCTGCACACTGGAATCTTAATACCCACCCGCCGTCTGTAAGCTGCAGAGCTGTCAATGGTTGGGACGGGGAGGGGTGGGGGAAGGAGAGTGTTGCAGCTGGCACTCGCGCTGAGCAAAAGCATTCCCATTTAAAGACGTGTGTATTTTCTAAAGAGTATTTATCAAAACGGGACAATTTCTAAATAACAAAATGAGCAATTGTCACTGATAAATATCAGGTCTGAGTCTGTTCACGTGCAACAGTCAACGATTAGCGCTCTGCGTCCTGTGTTCACAACCTGTAACTGAATGTATTTTTTAATGTTGATAAGCCCTAAGCGGATCATTTCGTCCTTTATAAAATAAAGGCTTATAACTAATAGTGCAGATTTATCATTGTGTGTCTCTGAAGATTGACCAACATTTTGCACATGTGTGACAGCAGAGATTAGGCTTATTTTGAATTTTTAAAACCATTTTAAATTGATCCCATTTATGGTTTTTTTAAGTCATTTTGAAAAAAGTTACTTTTCTAGATGGATTGTTTTATTAGCATCTTCTCTTCAAACCCAGCGGCTCTGGTTTCCATCTGCATTAACTGGAGTGAGGGCTGCAGGAGCAAGTTAGCTTACTGTGCATTCTTGTGTTAAATTGCAGCGTCCTCTTAATGATGATGAAAAGGTGGCAGGGATCCAGTGGAAGCTCTGGGAGTTTTGCAGTGTCAGGGTTGTCAATTAGCATTGCTCCCTTGCTTACTCCCAAGTAAGTTATCAGATGTATAATGTTAGTTGGAAGTAACTTGATACATGTGTTGTAATCTCTGTACTCAAACAGCAGGCAGGAAAGTTCACTTTGTGAAGTTCTGTGTTCACTGGTTCACCAGGAGTGTTCTATTACTTACTGATGTTGATTTCACCTCTTCGATTTTATCCTGAAAATTCTGTTGGTGGGGATTTTTTTTATAAGATCGGGTACAGCTGATTGAGTGTCTGGCTCAGTGGATCTTAATGCGTATGCAATACACTTTTACCAAATAGCTGAGTAGCCCCTGCACTAATCACCACCTCTGGTCCACCTTAACCAGTTTATAGAGGTAGTTGGGTATTGCAGAAGTTGCATATTTAGCCTGGCATTGAAATAGACCATTTTTAATGCATTAGTCAGGTTCCAAGGTTTGGGGAAATTAGTCCCACTTCCTGCATCTGAATTGTGGGGTTGAAGGAAAGACTTTCATTTATATATCGTCTTTCACGACCTCGGGACGTCCCAAAATGCTTTACAGCCAATGAATTACTTTTGAAGTGTAGTCACTGTTGTAATGTAGGAAACGCAGCAGCCAATTTGCGCACCGCAAGGTCCCACAAGCAGCAATGTGCTAATGACCAGATAATCTGTTCTTGGGTATTGGTATAGGAACAAATATTGGCAAGGACACCGCGGAGAACTCCTTCTCCTCTTCGAATAGTGCCATGGGATCTTTTACATCCACCTGAGCGGGTAGACGGGACCTCTGTTTAACGTCTCATCCAAAAGATGGCATCTCTGACAGTGCAACACTTCCTCCGTGTCGGCCTGGATTTATATGCTCAAGTCTCTGGAATAAGGCTTGAACCCATAACCTTCTGACTCGGGCAAGAGTGCGATCACTGAGCCATGGCTAACACATGGTTGAGACATAAGATTGTCTGAAGTCTTTCTTAATGCAAGTAGTTGATGCTCTACATTCTGCAGCATACTGTGGAGTGTATTATGTCTGGAAGATATAGTGAAAGCCATGTGGTGCGACTTGCATTTGACAACAAGGAAGTTACGATTGGCACAAGTGTAATATATCCTACATTGCAATCAGAACATATTCTTTCTCAATTGGGTTTTCTTTTTGAAGAGAGTCGGCATAGGCTCGATAGGCCGAATGGCCTCCTTCTGTGCTGTAACCATTCTATGCTTCTAACTTAAATTTATGCTCATCAATAGAGAATTCAGAAGAAACTTCTTTATCCAGAGCGTGGTTAGAATGTGGAACTCACTACCACAAGAAGTAGTTGAGGTGAATAGCATAGATGGATTTAAGGGGAAGATGGATTTAAGGGGAAGCTAGATAAGCGAGGGAGAAAGGAATAGAAGAATATACTGATGGGATTAGACGACACGGGTTGGGAGGAGGCTCGTGTGGCGCATAGACCAGTTGGGCTGAATGGCCTGTTTTTGTGCTGTAGATTCTATGTAATATTCAATCAAGGTGAGGAATGTTAGTATTGGGGAATAGCACACTTTGCATTTGGAGCATCTGTTACTGCCATTAAGTTCTCTCTGATTAGATATATATATGTAGAGCATGTTTAGATGCATAACTTGAAGTTCCTTTACTCTGCTGCAACAATGTGGCTTAGGTACTCCTAACACAATATTTTGTGGGCACAGCTGACCCCAGTTGTTTACATAACATATTCTGATGCTGTGTCTCTGGCTATACGCAAGTTTGCACTTCAACCATTGGCCTGACTCAGTCGTTGGATAAAAGAACGGCCTGCTGCTGCTTAGGCTCCAGCTTATTGGGAGAGCATCAGCCATTTTGGGATTTGGGAAAACATGATGGGACTTAATTTAACTCTAGTTGTGGTAAATTAAAAAAAAATATCTATCTAGGTATGCTTTCGATTTTCATCACACTGTTACCATTCATTCAGCCTACTTTATCGATCACTGGTTTAGCCTCAGCTGGAGTATTGTGTCCAATTTTGTGCACCACACTTTTAAGAAGTATGTCAAGTCCTGAAGAGGGTGCAGAGATTTAATAGAATGTACCAGGATAGGATGAGGGATGTTGTTATGTGGAGAGACTCGAGCAGCTGGGATTGTTCTCCTTGAAGGTTAAGGGGAGATTTAATAGGGGTGTTCAAAATTATTTTGGTAGAATAAATAAGGAGAAACTGTTTCCACTGGCAGGAGGGTTGGCAACCAGAGGACACAGATTTAAGGTAATTGACAAAAGAACCAGCGGGGAGTGGAGATTTTTTTTTTGTTGCAGTGAGTTGTGATGATCTGGAATGTACTGCCTGAAAGGGTGGTGGAAACAGATTCAATAGTAACTTTCAAAAGGGAATTGGATAAATACGTGAAAAGGAAAACATTTGCAGAGCAATGGGGAAAAGAGCAGGGGAGTGAAACTAATTGCTAGCTCTTTTAAAGAGCCGGCACAAGCACGATGGGCTTAATGGTCCCTTCTGTGCTGTATGATTCTATGATGATGTGTGGTGCATGTCTAGAATGTTTGCATTGTGAACATTCCCTTTGTCTATCGTGTGGTGTCAGTTTAGAATGTTTATGCTGTGAACATTCACCATCTATTGTTATGTAATGTGGGTTTGGAATGCCTGTACTGAGACAAAATTTCAAAAGAAGGTGCCTGCAATTTAGAATATGCTGTTAGAATTCCATGAATTATGAAACAATAGGGGAAAAAAATGATCTATATCAAGGCACCAACTTGCTATTCCAGCCTTGATATATAAACACGCGCAGAACGAGGCTGACCATCACAGTAACTGGCAAAGGTAAGAAGTCCGGTTCACCCATCACCCCCCCCCCCCCCCCCCCCCCTACTGTGCTCGCCGACCTACATTGGCTCCCGGTCCAGCAATGCTTCAAAATTAAAATTCTCATCCTAGTGTTCAAATCCTTCTGTGGCCTCGCCCCTTCCTATCTCTGTAACCTCCTCCAGTCCTACGAGATCTTCACGCTTCTCCAATTCTGGCCTCCTGTGCATCCCGATTTCCTCCGCTCCACCATTGGTGGCCATGCCTTCAGCTGTCTTGGCCCCAAGTTCTGCAATTGCCTCCTTAAACCCCGCTGCTTCTCTACTTCTCTCCTTTTTAAGACGCTTCTTAAAACCTACCTCTTTGGCCAAGTCTGCCCTAATATCTCCTGATGTGGCTCCGTGTCAAATTTTGTCTGATAACACTCCTGTGAAGTGCTTTGGAATGTTTTACTACGTTAAAGGTGCTATATAAATGCAAGATGTTGGATTTTGAGCAACTATTGGTCAGACAGTTGAGCATTTGATTTGGGTTTGAATCCAGGTTTGTTTTGAGGTAGTGGATCTTCTCTGAGGGGGCAGTAAAGGCACTGCAGTAAATGTCCATATCCCTGGCCTGGGTGGATGAATTTAGTCCAGTTCCTATCCTGAATGCTGTGCAGTGACCCTGCTGTTAGTGTTCTTGAGTGTGTCAGGTGAGGACAGGAGTGGGTTCTTCTGTGATGTCCTTCACCGTTGAATAACCTGTTGATATTTATTGTCCAGGCCCATACTTGAAGAATGGCTGGTTGAGGGACTAACAGCCAAATCCATCTATCATTTGCACGTGGCAAAATTGAAGAGGGGTTGAAGGAGTCCCACCTGATCTGTACTAAACAATTGGAGGATGGGGTGGAGTAATCGGGTGGTTTAATCACTCAGCTAGTCCCCCATTTGCTGCAACATTATGGGCAGAATCTGTTATTCCCCATCAATTTCTTTTTGCATTTTATTTCTTAACATCACAAAATTTCCAACAAGTTTTATAAAGTGGGAAACAGGCCTCATAATTATGCTGTGTGTGGACAGTTCACACATCCTTACAATATGTCTCTGTCTGCTATTTTATTGGAGCCATTCATAATTTGAATTGGCAAGGCATTGCCGCTGACTCGGCATGGTGGGTTTTGGTTACTAGTTATCCTGTCAGGCGTGGCTCAGTTGGTAGCTCTCTTGCCTCTGAGACAGAAGGTTGTTGGTTCAAGCCCTGCCCCAGAGACCTTCGCACCGAATCCAGGCTGGCACTCCAGTGCAGTATTAAAGGAGTGCTTTACTTCACTCTACTTCTAAAGTACTTCATTGGCTGTAAAGCACTTTGGGACGTCCTGAAGTTGTGAAAGGCGCTGTAGAAATACAAGTCCTTTCGTTTTATATTGGAGCACAGTGCCCTGCCCACTGAAGCAGTGTTTATTGAACCGCACAGCTAAGTAGGATGTTTTGCAATTATCGCGAGCAGCCATTAAGTGAGCTCCACTGGGGAAGCCATTAGCCACCTTGTGTCAACAGCCCATGATGCCACACTACCGTGTGTGACAATAGTGTAGTTTGTCTTTTGAAAGCTCAGCATCCATGCAGTGCTCTTTCTAACATTACGTGTGCCTATTTCAGGGTATTAAGTATCAGGCATTCAATAGTAAGAATGCGCTAGGTTTTTCTTTTGCAGTTTATTTAACTAAAGCACTTAATTAAGTCCCTTGAGATAGAAAGCATTGCGTCAGCAGAGATGCTGTGGTTCAGTATGCCGGAATGTACCTTGATTGCCATTAATTGTGTACACAAAAGGGCTACAACATGAATCCCGATCCTGGGCCAGTTGTCTTGTGTGTTAAATGCCAGCTTTATTCTTTCTCGCACAAGGGCGTAACAGTTACCGGTAAAAGCTGTCCTCCAAACTACAAGGCTAACTCCATGCACGGTGGCACCAGGCCATAAATCCACTCCTGGCTGATTTGACGTTATGTGTCTCTGCCGCTGTATCATCAGAGCCAGTGCACCCATGAGTATTCTGCACCAGGTGGGTTGTGCTTGTAAAACATATGCAAAGTGACTATTCGGTTTTTGTTTTAACTCTCTTAGCTGTTTAGGGTAATCAGAAGTGAGATTAACCAAGACTTTAAACTTTTCCAAAATAATGGTTTTATTAACATTAAAACACAACCGGTTTACAGATGGAGAATCCTACAGCCTTTAAGTCAGAAGTATAGTTCAACTCCAAATAGCCAATTCTTCTTCGGGAGACTGAGCGGTTAATAATCATTAGAAATCCTGTGTGGCGTTCTTCTGGTCTGTCTTGTGGATTGGTCTGGTCGGTCTCGAGAACTGTGTCCTCGATCTTACTGAAAAGGCTGGTTTTATACCCTTGTTGGCAAAAACATGCTTTCCAGTATCTTTGCATTCTCTCTCTTCCGTGGTCTCTCAAACTGATGCTACAGCATCTGTTGTTTACAACTGCTTCTCGCAGACTTTCAAGGCCTTGCAGCTGTCTTATCTTTAACCTTCTAGACAGTCTGCTGTGCAAGACTTTTTGAATATGGTTAACCCAGCATAGAATCATAGAAATTTACGGCACAGACGGAGGCTATTTGGCCAACCGTGTTTGTGCCAGCCGAAAAACAGCAATCCAGCCTCATCCCACTTTCCCGCTCTTGATCCATAGCCTTGTAGGTTACAGCAATTCAAATGCATATCCAAATACTTCTTAAATGTGATGAGGGTTTCTGCCTCCACCACCCTTTCAGGCAGTGAGTTCCAGACCCCCACCACCCTCTGTGGGGGGGGAAAAAAATTATCCTCAACTCCCCTCGAATCCTTCTACCAATTACTTTAAATCTATGCTCCCTGGTTATTAACCTCTCTGCTAAGGGAAATAGGTCCTTCCTAACCACTCTCTCTTTTTAGTAAGATCATGGGCACATGCTCCCTTGAACAGTCAGTCATACAGTTAATACAGTTGAACTGTTCCTTTAACCAAATTAAGCTCCTTTAGCAGGTAACTAATCCAGGGTTCTAATCAATCCTTTAGTTTCCTTAAAACTGATATTGAAAAATCCAAAAATAATTAACTGTTGATGGGATAAATAGAGAGAAATTGTACACATGCAGGAACAGATGGAGCTCCGGTAACCTGGTCCATCAGTCGTAGCCCTCGTTCCCCCTCCATGGGCACATTTCTCAGTTCTATTCTCTGCTTTCCCACTGCGAAGAGGATAGGAAGTGACTGGAGTTGTGGATGTGCTAGTTTGCATATCTTGGTTTTAACTGATGAACACGAGCTGCTATTGATACTAATAATTTATACTAATTTATTAGTATCTTCAGAATTCTGTTTTAGACCCTGCAGCATAATTCCTTCAGTAGACCTGTTGGGTGATATGACGGCAGCATCTTGCAAACTTCAGTCTGTGTGTGCATCCATCCGTGTGTCGATGCAGGTGTTTATGCTCCACACAAGCCTCCTTCTCCCCTACATCATCTAACCCTATCAGCATACCCTTCTATTCTTTTCTCCCTCATGTGCTTATCTAGCTTCCCCTTAAATGCATCTATGCTATTTGCCTCAGCTACTCCATGTTTCTTTTATTCATTCATGAGATGTGGGTGTCGCTGGCAAGGCCCATCCCTAATTGCCCTCGAAGGTGGTGGTGATTTGCTGCCTTGAACCATTGCAGTCCGTGTGGTGAAGGTACTCCCACAGTGCAGTTGGGGAGGAAGTTCCAGGATTTTGAACCAGCAACGATGAAGGATCGGTGATATATTTCCAAGTCAGGATGATGTGTGACTTGGAGGAGAACTTGCATGTGATGGTGTTCCCATGCGCCTGCTGTCCTTGTCCTTCTAGGTGGTAGAGGTCGTGGATTTGGGAAGTGCTGTTGAAGAAGCCTTGGCGAGTTGCTGCATTGCCTCTGTAGATGGTACACATTGCAGCCATGGTACGGTGGTGGAGGGAGTGAATGTTTAAGCTTGTGGATGAGGTGCCAATCAAGTGGACTGCTTTGTCCTGGATGTCTCGAGTGTTGTTGGAGCTGCACTCACCCAGGCAAGTGGAGAGTATTCCATCACACTCCTGGTTTGTGCCTTGTAGATGGTGGAAAGGCTTTGGGGAGTAAGGAGGTGAGACACTTGCCACAAAATACCCATCCTCTGACCTGCTCTTGTTGCCACAGTATTTATGTGGCTGGTCCAGTTAAGTTTCTGGTCAATGTTGACCCCCAGGATGTGGATGTTGGTGGGGGATTTGGCGATGGTAATGCTGTTGAATGTCATGGGGTGGTGGTTAGACGCTTGCTTGTTTGAGATAGTTATTGCCTGGCACTTGTGTAGTGTGGATGTTACTTGCCATTTATCAGCCCAAGCCTGAATATTGTCCAGGTCTTGCTGCATGCGGGCATGGACTGCTTCATTATCTGAGGAGTTGCGAACGGAACTGAACACTGCAAATTGTCAGCGAACATCCCCACTTCTGACCTTATGATGGTGGGAAGGTCATTGATGAAGCAGCTGAAGATGGTTGGGCCGAGGACACTGCCCTGAGGAACTCCTGCAGTGGTGACCTGGAGCTGAGATGATTGACCTCCAACAACCACAACCATCTTTCTTTGTGCTAGGCATGACTTCAGCCAATGGAGAGTTTTCCCATTGATTCTCATTGACTTCAATTTTGCTGGAGCTCCTTGATGCCACACACGATCAAAAGCTGCCTTGATGTCAAGAACAGTTACTCTCTGGAATTCAGCTCTTTTGTCCATGTTTGGACCAAGGCTGTAATGAGATCTGGAGCCAAGTGGTCTTGGCGGAACCCAAACTGGGCATCAGTGTTATTGGTGAGTAAGTGCCGCTTGATAGCATTGTTGATGACCCCTTCCATCACTTTGCTGATGATTGAGAGTAGACTGATGGGGCAGTAATTAGCTGGATTGGATTTGTCCTGCTGTTTGTGAATACCGGGGCAGTTTTCCATATTGTCGGATAGATGCCAGTGTTGTAGCTGTACTGGAACAGCTTGGCTCGAGGCGTGGCTAGTTCTGGAGCACAGGTCTTCAGCACGGTAGCCGGGATGTTGTCGGGGCCCATAGCTTTTGCTGTATCCAGTGCGCTCAGCCGTTTCTTGATATCACGTGGAGTGAATCGAATTGGCTGAAGAATGGCTTCTGTGAAGGTGGGGACCTCTGGACTAGGCCGATATGGATCATCCACTCTGCACTTCTGGCTGAAGTTGGTTGCAAACGCTTCAGCCTTGTCTTTTGCACTCACGTACTGGGCTCCACCATCATTGAGGATGGGAATATTCTTGGAGAATCTTCCTCCCGCTAGTTGTTTAATGGTCCACCACCATTCATGACTACATGTGGCAGGACTGCAGAGCTTTGATTTGATCTGTTGATTGTGGGATCGCTAAGCCCTGTCTATAGCATGCTGCTTCTGCTTTTTAGCATGCATGTAGTCCTGTGTTGCAGCTTCCCCAGGTTGGCACCTCATTTTTAGGCACGTCTGGTGCTGCTCTTCTACACTTGTTGTTGAACCAGGGTTGGTCCCCTGGCTTGGTGGTAATGGTAGAGTGAGGGATATGCCGGGCCATGAGGTTACAGATTGTGGTGGAATACAATTCTTTTTTATTCATTGATGGGATGTGGGCGTCGCTGGCTAGGCCTGCATTTTTAGTGCCCATCCCTAATTGCCCTTGAGAAGATGGTGGTGAGCCGCCGCCTTGAACCGCTGCAGTCCATATGGTGTAGGTACACCCACAATGCTGTTAGGAAGGGAGTTCCAGGATTTAGGAATGGCGATACAGGTCCAAGTCAGGATGGTGTGTGGCTTGGAGGGGAACTTGTAGGTGGTGATGTTCCCATGTGTCTGCTGCCCTTGTCCTTCTAAGTGGTAGAGGTCGCGGGTTTGGAAGGTGCTGTTGAAGGAGGTTTGGCGAGTTGCTGCAGTGCATCTTGTAGATGGTACACACTGCAGCCACAGTGCGCCGGTGGTGGAGGGAGTGAATGTTGAAGGTGGTGGATGGAGTGCCAATCAAGCGGGCTGCTTTATCCTGAATGGTGTCGAGCTTCTTGAGTGTTGTTGGAGCTGCACTCATCCAGGCAAGTGGAGAGTATTCCATCACATTCCTGACTTGTGCCTTGTAGATGGTGGAAAGGCTTTGGGGAGTCTGGAGGTGAGACACTCGCCGCAGAATTCCCAGCCTCTGGCCTGCTCTTGTAGCCACAGTATTTATATGGCTGGTCCAGTTCAGTTTCTGATCAATGGTAACCCCCCAGGATGTTGATAGTGGGGGATTCAGCGATGGTAATGCCATTGAATGTCAAGGGGAGATGGTTAGAGTCTCGCTTGTTGGAGATGGTCATTGCCTGGCACTTGTGTGGTGCGAATGTTACTTGCCACTTGTCAGCCCAAGTCTGAATGTTGTCCAGGTCTTGCTGCATATGGACACGGATTGCGTCAGTATCTGACGAGTCCCGAATGGTGAACAATGTGCAATCATCAGCGAACATCCCCACTTCTGACCTTCTGATGGAGGGAAGGTCATTGATGAAACAGCTGAAGATGGTTGGGCCTAGAACACTGCCCTGAGGAACTCCTGCAGTGATGTCATGTGATTGAGATGAATAACCTCCAACAACCACAGCCAACTTCCTTTGTGCTAGGTATGATTCCAACCAATGGAGAGTTTTCCCCCTGATTCCCATTGACTTCAGTTTTGCTAGGGCTCCTTGATGCCACACTCGATCAAATGCTGCCTTGATGTCAAGGGCAGTCACTCTCACCTCACCGCTTGAGTTCAGCTCTTTTGTCCATGTTTGGACCAAGGCTGTAATGAGGTCCGGAGCTGAGTGGCCCTGGCGGAACCCAAACTGGGCGTCAGTTAGCAGGTTATTGCTGAGTAAGTGCCGCTTGATAGCACTGTCGACGACACCTTGCATCACTTTGCTGATGATTGAGAGTAGACTGATGGGACGGTAATTGGCCGGGTCGGATTTGTCCTGCTTTTTGTAGACAGGACATACTTGGGCAATTTTTCACATTGCCGGGTAGATGCCAGTGTTGTAGCTGTATTGGAACAGCTTGGCTAGGGGCGCAGCTAGTTCTGGAGCACAAGTCTTCAGTACTATTGCCGGAATGTTGTCAGGGCCCATAACCACCTGCTGCTGCTGCTGATGGCCCACAGCGCCTCATGGATGCCCAGTTTTGAACTGCTAGATCTGTTCTGAATCTATCCCATTTAGCACGGTGGTACTGCCACACAACACGATGGAGGGTGTTCAGTGTAAAGACGGGACTTCGTCTCCACAATGACTGTGCGGTGGTTGCTGCTGTCATGGACAGATGCATCTGCGACAGGTAGATTAGTGAGGACGAGGTCAAGTAGGTTTTTCCTTGTTGGTTCACTCACCACCTGTCGCAGGCCCAGACTGGCAGCTATGCCCTTCAGGACTCGGTCAGTAGTGGTGCTACTGAGCCACTTTTGGTGATTGACGTTGAAGTCCCCCACCCAGAGTACATTCGGTGCCCTTGCTACTCTGTGCTTTTTCCAAGTGGTGTTCAACATGGAGGAGTACTGATTCATCAGTTGAGGGAGGGCGGTATGTGGTAATCGGCAGGAGGTTTCCTTGCCCATGCTTGACCTGAAGCCATGAGACTTCATGGGGTCCAGAGTCAATGTTGAGGACTCCCAGGGCCACTCCTTCCTGACTGTATACCACTGTGCCGCCACCCCTGGTGGGTCTGTCCTGCCGGTGAGACAGGACATACCCAGGGATGGTGATGGAGGAGTTCGGGACATTGGCTGAAAGGTATGATTCTGTGAGTATGACTGTCAGGCTGTTGCTTGACTAGTCTGTGGGACAGCGCACACAATTTTGGCACAAGTCCCCAGATGTTGGTGAGCAGGACTTTGCAGTGTCGACTGGGCTGGGTGTGCTGTGGCCGTAGCCGAGCTCTATGCCGGGTGGTCCATCCGATTTCATTCTTATTATTTTGTTTCGTAGCGGTTAGTTACAACTGAGTGACTTGCTAGGCCATTTCAGAGGGCAGTTAAGAGTCAACCGCATTGCTGTGGGTCTGGAGTCACATAGGCCAGACCAGGTAAGGACGGCAGATTTCCTTCCCTAAAGGACATTAGTGAACCAAATGGGTTTTTACAACAATCCGATAGTTTCATGGTCACCATTACTGATGCTAGCTTTTTATTCTAGATTTATTTAATTAACTGAATTTAAATTCCCCAGCTGCCGTGGTGGGATTTGAACTCACATCTCTGGGTCATTAGTCCAGGCCTCTGGATTACTAGTCCAGTGACATTACCACTACGCTACCATTCCTGATGCCATGAGACAATGTTGAGGACTCTCAAGGCCACTCCCTCCCAGCTGTGTACCACTGTGCCTCCGCCGCGGTGGGAAAGGACATACCCACCAGAGGGATGGTGATGGAGGAGTCTGGGACGTTGGCTGATAAGTATGACTGTTGGGCTTGGCTCGTCTGTGGGACAGCTCTCCCAATTTTGACACTAGTCCCCAGATGTTAGTTAGGAGGACTTTGCAGGGTTGACTGTTTTCGTGTCTGAAGCCGGTGCCTAGTCCAGTTTTATTCTTACTTTGCTTTTCGTAGCGGTCTGGAGTCGTATATAGGCCAGACCCACAGACGGTAGATTTCCTTCCCTAAACAACATTAGTGAACCAGATGGGTTTTTATGACCATCCGATAGTTTCATCATAGTTACTATGCTTTTTATTCCAGATTTATTTGATTAACTGAATTTAAATTGCCCAGCTGCCGTGGTGGGATTTGAACTCGCGTCTCCGCATCATTCGTTCAGGCCTCTGGCTTACTAGTCCAGTAACATAACCACTATGCTACCATCCTGAGTAGTAACAAGTTCCACATTCTAACCTCCCTCTGGGTAAAGAAATTTATCCTGAATTCTTATTGGATTTATTAGTGACTTTCTTATTTATGGCCCCTTGTTTTGGACTCCCCACAAGTGGAAACATCTTTTCTATGTCTACCCCATTTGTTTTCGGTTGGTAATGATGGTGAGGAAATTAACCAGAAGTCCCACTACAGCCAGGTTAAAAATAACCCGACAATACTCGCACAGCACATGGTGTATAAATAGGCACAGGCCAAAGGTAAGCCTACACCATGTGGAGACACCGGATGTCACTCAGTGACAGAGCAGCACAGTACTGGCTGGGATGAGAGTGCATGGAGGGCAGTCTGATTGGCTGGTTGATGGGGCTGCTAACCAGAGAGTGGGCAGTGGTCCTGCCTGAGTTCAAGCATGTTGTAAGGCAAAAAGAAAAATTAACGGAAATTTTATTTTTAATATATGTTCAAACTGAGGGATTCAGTTTAAAACTGTAAAAGAAAGACTTGCATTTATACAGCACTTAACAACCTCAGGACATCCCAAAACACTTTATAGCCAATTAAGTATTATTGAAGTGTAGCCACAGGAAACGCGGCTGCCAATCTGCGCACAGCAAGCTCTCTCAAACAGCAATGTGATAATGACCAGATAATCTGTTTGTGAAGTTGGTTGAAGGATTAACATTGGCCAGGACACCGGGGGTGAACTCCCCATCTCCTCATCCGAATGACGGAACCTCCGACAGTGCAGCACTCCCTCAGTACAGCACTGGAGTGTCGGCCTGGATTATTATGCTCAAGATTCGAGTGGGGCTTGAACCCACAACCAACTAACTCGGGCTAGAATACTACCTCACTGAGCCATGGCTGACATCTATATACAGGAAACTTTGTGATATCCGGCACCGACGGGACCGAGCTGTTGCCGTCCCATCAAAACTGCCGGACAAACCAGCACTAATGTTAAAACATACGGGCCTAGAAATTCGCTATCGCCGCGCCAGGTCTTTAGCGCCCGAAATTTAGCGCTCGCCCGGATTCCCGTAGCGCCTGCCTGAAATTCAGTTGCAGCGACCCAAGACGGAGGCGGGCGCTATTGCAGGGTTTGGCCGCCTCGCTTGGGGCGCTGAAAGTTGGTTTCAGGCGTCCAGCTGCCGCTGCGCCACCCGATGCGGTGCGGCAGGCTGGGGTACTGCAGGCCTCCTCCTTCTCTTAAGGAGGAGCTGCCTGCAGCCGTGAGATCGCCGCTGGATTCCCCCGGCAAATGAGCCCGGCACCACGGAGAAGTGCCGGGCTCGCGGGGGTCAGACACCAATGCCGCGGGGGGGTGGTGTGGGAGTCCGGGGAGGAAGGAGCGGCCAATCGGCCGCCGGCCGCCCCTCCACCTTTATGCGCCGGCCTCTCGGAGCTGCAAGGCCCCGTTTTTCAAACGCTGTTTGCGGCTGCTACGGGCGAGGCGGCCGCAACTGAATTTGGCAGTCGGCACGGAATCGCATTGGAACCGGGGCGCTGCGCACACCGATGACGTCATCGGTGCCGGCGCAGCGCTACCGGCTAACGCCAATGTTAGGGACCAACTGAATTTCGGGCACTAAAAAACTTCCGGCGCAAACCACTCTTTAGCCAATAAGTGGGCGCAAACGCGACTGAATTTCTAGGCCACGGAGCTTTATCTAGCAACAAACCCTGTACAGCTTCTAAACAGTCGGCCGTAGCTTTCAAGCATCTCTGTAGCTAAGCAACAGCTTTAGCTAGACCTTGCAGAGCCTGACTGGTGGGGGGGAAAAAAAGCAACGAAAAGAAAAAAAGCTTACTCCTGAATTTTGCCAGTGGATCGAGCATTCCAGACAGTTAACCTCCAGATAAACCAAAGTTTCCTGTACTGCTCTATTAAATACATAAATTCTTAAATTTTTCATGCAGCTTCCCTGATAAATGCACAGCCTGAACCAAGTTCAATCCCAGCTCTGTAGTGACTTAGGTGAACACAGGCAGAAAGGGCACATTGCACTTGGGCTAGGGAGGCGTCCGATAAGTCAGGGTCCGAATCAGTGCACTGATTCCTGCCTAAAAGAACACACATGGACATTAGGATGTGATGGGCTATTTAGTAAAACAGCCTGCCAACATTCACCAGGTGAACAAATTTGCATTTATATAGTGATTTTTACAAAAAGCCAATTTTTTAAAGTTAGTAACTGTAGGCAAACCAGGCAGCAAGGTCCCACAAATGTGTTCAATAACCACTTCATCCGTTTTTATTTTGGTGGTGTGGTGATTATTCTTTGTTTAGTAAGAAGTATTGTGATTGGTTGTTTGTTTCCTGCCTTGGGATATATGCTGTAATCTCATTAGTAGTTGATGTCATGTGATTTGTGGTGGCCATCTTAAATTCAGTTCTTTCCAGCCTTTAGAGGGGACTGGGTGCTGAAAGATGTGCTACAGGATTTTTAAGTTAATAAATTGAGATAAAGAATAGATTTGCCAGCCTAGATTAGAAAGGCAAATCTATTCTTTATCTCAGGTGGTGATGTTGAGTTAAGGGAGGACTGTTGGCCAGGATAATGGGAGGACTTCCTGCTTCTCTTTAAGTAGTGCCCTGGGATCTATTCCATCACACGAACTGGTCAATAGGATTTCAGTTTAATGTCTCAGCTGACAGATGGCACCCCTGAAAAGGCTGTGCTGAACTGTCGGCCTTGATTATCGCCCAAAGCCTGGAGGTGTGCTTCAACCCACAACCTGACATGGGGACAAACACTGCACCAGGCTAACACTCTAAGCTCACAAATGTAAAAGATATATATATATAGTTCATGTGATGTGGGCGTCACTGGCGAGGGCAGCATTTATTGCCCATCCCTAGTTGCCCTTGAGAAGGTGGTGGTGAGCTGCCACCTTGAACCACTGCAGTCTGTGTGGTGAAGGTACTCCCACAGTGCTGTTAGGGAGGGAGTTCCAGGATTTTGACCCAGTGAGAGAGATTATTTCAGTTCTCGCCACTCCACCTCAGGAAGGATAAATTGGTCTGGGAGGAGGTGCAGTACAAATTCACCAGAGTTAAAAGGGTTACTTTATGAGGACAGGTTGCATAGACTAGGTTTGTATTTCCTTGAATATAGAAGATTAATGGATGATCTGATTAAGGTGTTTAAGATGATTAAAGGATGTGTTAGGGTAGCTAGAGAGAAACTATTTTCTCTATTGGCAAGTCCAGAACAAAGGGGCATAACCTTTAAAAATAGAGCTAGGCCGTTCAGGGGTGTTGTCAGGAAGTACTTCTTTACACACAGGGTAGTAGAAATCCAGAAAACACTGTCAAAAAGCTGTTGAGGCTGGGGGTCAATTGAAAATTTCAAAACTGAGATTGATGGAATAGGTGGGTCAGTGGCAGCTTGGATAAGGAATTGGCTTAAGGACAGAAAACAGCGAGTTGTGGTAAATGGCTCTTTTTCAGACTGGAGGATGGTAGATAGTGGTGTTCCCCAAGGATCAGTGCTGGGGCCACTGTTTTTTATGTATATAAATGACCTGGGTATTGGAATACAGAATAGAATTTCTAAATTTGCTGATGACACAAAACTTGGGGGTGTGGCAAGCAGTGATGATATCCATCGACTGCAACAGGACATAGAAAGGCTAGCAGAATGGGCAGACAAGTGGCAGATGGCATTTAATACAGAGTAGTGTGAGGTGATGCATTTTGGCAGAAGGAACAGGGAGAGGTAATATACACTTAATGGCACCATTTTAAGAGTGTGCAGGGACAGAGGGACCTGGGAGTTAATGTGCATAGGTCCCTGAAGGTGGCAGGACATTGAGTGGTTAACAAAGCATATGGGATCGTGGGCTTCATAAATAGAGGTATTGAGTACAAAAGTAGAGAAGTTATGCTGAACCTTTATAAAGCGCTGGTTAGGCCACAACTGGAGTATTGCGTCCAGTTCTGGTCACCACCCTTTAGGAAGGATGTGAAGGCCCTTGAGAGGGTGCAGAGGAGATTTACTAGAATGGTTCCGGGGATGGGGAATCTTAGCTACAAGGACAAGTTGGAGAAGCTGGATTTGTTTTCATTAGAGCAAAGGAGGTTGAGGGGTGATTTGATCGAAGTATAGAAGATTATGACGGGTTTGGATAGGCTAGATGGGGAAAGGCTGCTCCCACTAGTTGATGGTACAAAGACTAGGGGACACAGATTTAAGGTTTTGGGCAAGAGATACAGGAGGAATGTGAGGAAAAGCTTTTTTACGCAGCGAGTGCTGATGACCTGGAATTCGCTGCCGATGGAATTGGTGGCAGTGGAGACACTCAATGTTTTCAAGGGGAGACTGGATAGGCACATAGAAGATAGGAGCAGGAATAGGCCATTCGGCCCCTCGAGCCTGTTCCACCACTTAATGAGATCATGGCTGATCATCCAAATTCAATACCCTGTCCCTGCTTTCTCCCCATATCCCTTGATCCTTTTAGCCTTAAGAAATATATCTAACTCCTTCTTGAATATATTTAATGAATTGGCCTCAACTGCCTTCTGTGGTAGAGAATTCCACAGGTTCACCACTCTCTGGGTGAAGAAATTCCTCCTCATCTCAGTCCTAAATGGCTTACCCCTTATCTTTAGACTGTGACCCCTGGTTCTGGACTCCCCTGCCATTGGGAACATCCTTCCTGCATCTAGTCTGTCTAGTCTTGTTAGAATTTTATAAGTTTCAATGAGATCCCTTCTCATTCTTCTAAACTCTAGCGAATACAAGCCCAATCGACCTAATCTCTCTCCATACGTCATTCCTGCCATCCCAAGTATCAGTCTGGTGAATCTTCGCTGCACTCCCTCCATGGCAAGAACATCCTTCCTCAGATAAGGCAACCAAAACTGCACACAATACTCAAGGTGTGGTCTCGCCAAGGCCCTGTACAACTGCAGCAAGACATCCTTGCTCCTGTACTCATCCTCTCGCTATGAAGGCCAACATACCATTTGCCTTCTTAACCACCTGCATGCTTATCTTCAGCGACTGGTGCACAAGGACACCCAGGTCTCGTTGCACTTCCCCTTTTCCCAATCTATTGCCATTCAGATAAGACTCTGCCTTTCTGTTTTTGCCATCAAAGTGGATAACTTCACTTTTATCCACATTGGGCAGATGCAGTATAATCACCCAACCTGTCCAAATCATACTGGAGTTTCTCTGCATCCTCCTCACAGCACACGCGCCCACCCAGCTTTGTGTCGTCTGCAAACTTGGGGATATTACATCTAGTCCCCTCGTCTAGATCATTAATATATATTGTGAATAGCTGGGGTTCTAGCACCGATCCCTGCGGTACCCCACCAGTCACTGCCTGCCACTTGGAAAAAGACCCGTTTATTCCAACTCTTTACTTCCTGTCTGCCAACCAGTTCTCTAGCCAAGTCAGTACCTTGCCCCCAATCCCATGTGCTTTTAACTTTGCACGCTAATCTCTTATGTGGGACCTTATCGAAAGCCTTCTGAAAGTCCAAATACACCACATCCACTGGTTCTCCCTTAT
Organism: Somniosus microcephalus; assembly: GCF_052327205.1. Taxonomy (NCBI): domain Eukaryota; kingdom Metazoa; phylum Chordata; class Chondrichthyes; order Squaliformes; family Somniosidae; genus Somniosus; species Somniosus microcephalus. The sequence goes on along the minus strand of NC_140990.1, from coordinate 171,431,962 downwards.
CTATTCTACCAGTTACATCCTCAAAAAATTCCAGTAGATTAATCAAGCATGATTTACTTTCTGTAAATCCATGTTGACTTTGTCCGATCCTGTCACTGTTTTCCAAGTGCTCTGCTATTACACCTTTTATAATGGACTCTAGCATCTTCCCCACTACCGATCTCGGGCTTACCGGTCTATAATTCCCCGTTTTCTCTCTACCACCTCTTTTAAATAGTGGGGTTACATTAGCTACCCTCCAATCCATGGGGACTGTTCCAGAGTCTAGAGAATTTTGGAAGATGACCAGCAATGCATCTACTATTTCTCAGGCCACTTCCATAAGTACCCTAGGATGTAGATTATCAGGCCCTGGGGCTTTATCGGCCTTCAATCCCATCAGTTTCCCTAACACCATTTCCCTACAAATACTGATTTCATTCAGTTCCTCCCTCTCATTAGATCCTATGTTCCCCAACATCTCTGGGAGGTTATTTGTGCCCTCCTTTTGTGAAGACCGAACCAAAGTATGTATTTAATTGGTCAGCCATTTCTTTGTTCACCATTATGAATTCTGATTCTGACTGCAAGGGCCATTCGCTTGACTTCACCAATCTTTTTCTCTTCACATATCTATAGAAGCTTTTACAGTTTTTATGTTCCCTGAAAGCTTAGTCTCGTATTCTATTTTCCCCCTCTTAATTAATCCCTTTGTCCTCCTTTGCTGAATCCTAAACTGCTCCCAATCCTCAGGTTTGCTGCTTTTTCTGGCCAATTTATATGTCCTCTCCTTGGATCTTATGCTATCCCTAATTTCCCTTGTTAGCCACGGTTGAGTCAACTTTTTTGTTTTATTTAAATGCCAAACCGGGATGAACAAATCCTGTAGTTCATCCATGCGATCTTTAAATGTTTGCCATTGCCTATCCACCGTCAACCTTTAACGTTCCCCAATCCATTCTAGCCAACTCGTGCCTCATACCATCGTTGTTTCCTTTATTTAAATTCAGGACCCTAGTCTCTGAGTCAACTACTTCAGTCTCCATCTTAATGAAGAATTCGATCATATTATGATCGCTCCTCCCCAAGGGGCCTCGCACAACAAGATTGCTAATTAATCCTTTCTTATTACATAATACCCAGTTTAAGATGGCCTGATCTCTAATTGGTTCCTCGACATATTGGTCCAGGAAACCATCCCGTATACACTCTAGGAATTCCTCCTCCACAGTATTGTTACTAATTTGGTTAGCCCAATCTATATGTAAATTAAAGTCACCCATGATAACTGCTGTGCCGTTACTGCACGCGTCTCTGATTTCTTCTTTAATGCCATTACTGTTTGGGGGTCTGTATACAACTCCCACTAACATTTTCTGCCCCATGGTATTTCTCCACTCTACCCATACAGAATCCACATCATCAGAGCTAATATCCTTCCTTACTATTGTGTTAATCTCCTCTTTAACCAGCAATGCTACCCCACCTCCTTTTCCTTTTTGCCTGTCTTTCCTGAATGTTGAATACCCCTGGATGTTGAATTCCCAGCCTTGGTCACCCTGATGGAAATAAACTTGCAGGGCTACGGGGATCGAGTGGGGGAATGGGACTGACTGGATTGCTCTACAGAGAGCCGGCACGGACTCAGTGGGCCTAATGGCCTCCTGTGCTGTTATGACTCTTCTGGATTTGTTAGGTCAGGGTACTAAAGGATATGGAACCATGGTGGCCTCGGCTGTTGATCTGTTGATCTGTATGTTCACTCACTGTGAAATATAACTGCTTAATGACTTGTCCGTGTATTACCAAGTGTTTCCTTTGTTTCCCCCTTCCAAGACATTGAAGATCCATGTGTGAAGACAAAATTATCCACTTCAGATCACGAGGGAGGGCTAGTACACCCCTGGGTTATGTTGGCAAATATCTGTGGCTCAGTTGGTAGGAGACTCTCTCCTCTGAGTCAGAAGATTGTCCACTCCAGGGACTTGGGATACAAAATCTAGGCTGACACTCCTGATGGAGTGCTACACTGTCAGAGTTGCTGTCTTTTGGATGAGGCATTAAACCCGTCTGCCCTCTTGGGTGGACATAAAAGATTCCATGGTACTATTTAAAGACGAGCAGGGGAGTTCTCCCTGGTGTCCTGCCCAATATCTATCCCTCAACCAACATCACTAAAAACAGATTGTCTGGTCATTATCTCATTGCTGTTTGTGGGAGCTTGCTGAGCGCAGTTTGGCTACTGCATTTCCTACATTACGACAGTGACTACGCTTCAAAAAGTTCTTAACTGACTATTGCTCTTTGGGACATTGAGGTTGTAAAAGGCGCTGTATAAATGCAAATTCTTTCTTTATATTTGGATAAGGCGCAGTACAGGGACACCCCTAAATCTAAAATTTACATATGTTACTGGGACCAATGTACCTGAGAGAATATCTAAAGCAATACCTGAATTTGTAACCAGCAAATTCTTGAGAGTAGAATTCAATAATATTTAATTCTCATTTGATCTGTGACAGATGCACAAAGGGGAGTGAGTGAGTGCTTCGCAGAGATGAATGACTGTGCCAGGTAAGTCGGACAACCCTACAGGACAAATGGCAAACAAAAAGGGATTGGGATCTGTTGGGAGAGGAAGCAGGTTGCATACACACCATGCAGAATTAGAAGGCCGTTACCAAAACCTACAGCTAAATGGTTAAGGAGGGAAATTAGAAATGGTGTCAAGGACATATTATTGAAGTTTCAACTGCCTTAGGGAAAGTGTCGTCAAAGGATTTTGTTTGGAGTGTTCACATTGTGCAAAATATCAAAGAACAAGTAGAGCTGCATGTAGGAAAGAGGTGACATTCAGGGAAAGGGATATAATATGGCAGAGATTGAAACATTTTCATTAGCAAATGATGGCATTTGAAGGGACTGGATGATGCATTGGGTTATGATGGCATTTGAAGGGACTGGATGATGCATTGGGTTAGTCACTGGCCTTTCTGCTCTGGGATCCTTTCAATCCAGCTTGATCTCCTCTGCTGGTTGTGAGGGTCCTGTGGGAAAAGGTGTTGAGCAGTCCTAACCCAACTCCTAGTAGGTGTGGGCTCATGGCACAAAACTGCCCCTGAGTGTGGCAGCCTCATTCAGAGGCTACATGCTACCTGATGTGAGAAATGAAAAATGTCACATTGATGCAGTAAGGTTTTTTTCTGAAAGGCATTGGGGAAGAGTATAGTCAGCTTTACACTGGCCTGGGCAATGGTTGCCCACAGAGTAAAGTGCCATACTTTACAGCACTAACACCCCTCACTGTGATTTAGCAGCACAAGTGGTATTTAGAAAGTTGGGATATTGGGAAAAGAAAATGGTGGTGTGTTCTTTTTGTTGAAGGGGAGTGTCTCAGGCCACTGAAAATCAGTCAGTGGAATATTCATCGGCAACAGGTTCGGGTAGAAAGCAACTAAAAGTTCTTTAGATGTGGGAACAAGTGCGGGGAGCTGCAACTGAATTGTTTATTTTGCAGCAGGAACAATGATCTCCCTTTGAATATATGTACTTTACTGTGCATTTGTGTTCATCAAAGTGAGTACAACATGGAACACTTAACGCTTTGGGCACCTAGTAGCAGCATCAGGTCAGCAGCGGCACGGTTATCTCCAGGAAGGTCCTGGGTAAAATCCACTGGTGTGTGATGAGTTAGTTGATCTTAGCATAGATCCTCCATGTGCCTGGGCTAGGGAAGTGGGCAACAACAAAAAATCAGCTGAGTTTCCTGTTCCTGATTGTGACAACTCCCTCCCTCCACAGCTAGAAAGTGTGAGAGGACAGGAAGGGACTCTGCTCTGGCGTATCCCACACTACAGGCATCACTGTCTAGGCTCGCATGTGAAGATCAGCCACTTGAAAGAGGGCATCTGACACCAGGGGAGAAGGGCAGAAAACTGCAGTGACTGTGGCAATACAGTAGCAATAGAGGGTAAAACGTGGAAGTGATTACAACTTGTATATGTTACATGAAGTGGAAGGAAAATTCTCAGTGCATTAGGCACCAAGCTTAACCAGGCGCTTAATCTCTGGGAGAGTCTATGTGAGAACTGTTCTCCGTCTGGAAACATGCTTTCTGTTTTTCACCTTCATTTTATTAATTCTTGGGATGAGGGCATGGCTGGCATTTATTACCCATCCCTAGTTTCCCTGAGGTGGTGATACAATTGAATGGCTTGCTAGGCCAATTCAGAAGGCAGTTTAAGAGTCAACCACGTTGGTGTGAGACTGGAGTCACGTATAGATCAGACCGGGTAATGATGGTAGGTTTCTTTCCCTAAAGGACATTAGCGAACCGGTTGGGTTTCTGCGACAATCCAACAGCTTCAGTCACTTTTTTACAAATACCAGATTTTCATTTCGATTTTTAAAAAAAAAACTGAATTGAAATTCTGAAACTGCATGGTGGGATTTGAACTCCATTCTCTGGATTACTAGTCCACTCGTAACATAACCACTACACCACCATAGCCGCATAATGATACTCAGCAGAGGTGCGTCCTTATTGGGGAAAGCATCAGACGGGCATGTCCCACATCTTTTGCACATAGCTTCATTCCATCATTTACCGGTTCTGCTTAAAACCCTGCCCAGCTTGGCACAACTCAGATTGCCGCGTGATGTGTGTTTAATTCAGTTATTCTGCTTTTGGCCTTTGCAGCAGCGACGGACCATACGCGGAGCAGCCTATTCCAGAGACGTTCCCGAGGCAGATCAGGAGGGGCTATTGCGGCTGTTGTCAAGAGCTGTACGCCTGTCTGGAACAGGTGAGGATTGCATGTGGGCACAATAATGTTTTTTTTATTAAAGGTTGAGTCTCTGTCGGTGGCTATTATGTAAAAAAAAAAAATTAATCCAGCACAGCAATACTTGAGGATGCCAGCCTTGTCCATAATCGCCTTGGCTCGGTGCTAGCATGCTCACTTCTGAATGGGGAGGGCGAAGCTTCATCCCCACTCCAGAGACTTCAGCACATTATCTAGGCTGACACTCCAGTGCAGTACTGAGGGAGTGCTGCACTGAGGTGCCATCAAACCGAGGTCCTGTTTGCCCGCTCAGGTGGATGTAAAAGATTCCGTGGCACTATTTGAAGACGAGCAGTGGAGTTCTCCCTGGTATCCCGGCCAATATTTATCCCTCAACCAACATCACAGTTTAATTGGTCACTTATCTCTTTTTGTGGGACCTTGCTGTGTGCAAATTGGTTAACAGTGACACCCTTCAAAAGTACTTAATTGGCTGTAAAGCGCTTTGGAACATCCTGAGGTTATGAAAACCGCTAGAAATGCAAGTCTTTCTTTCATTGTTAAAGATGCTATTTGTTGAGTACGTTACATAAGCCCACCTCTGCCTGTTCCGGTGGTTTAGGTTTGAAGTGCAGCAAGTTCTCTTGATGTTCTGGCTGACATTCCGCAAGTACATATGACTCATTTGTACCTGACCTAAGTGCCCACTCTCCCATGTGGGAGGCTAGAGGGTGATGTTGGCAGGCCAACTTGCCATGGGGGCATCAGAGCTGAGTTCACACCAGTGAAGGTTCCAACAGGGGTCACTGGGTGACAATCAAGGCGGTGAAGCCTGGCTATTTCTTGCTGGCTATGAGTTCTGACGAAGGGTCATCGACCTGAAACGTTAACTGTTTCTCTTCACAGATGCTGCCTGACCTGCTGAGTATTTCCAGCATCCGCAGTATTTTGCTTTTGTCCTGGTTATTTCTTGTTCCCCCTTCTGTAGGCCATCAGTGCCGAGGCCATTTATAGCCCCTTCGCGCACCCCCCCCCCTGCCCCCAATCTGATGCCCTGACAGATCAAAGCATAGGCTGAGAAACTTAATTATTTTCTCTTTTGGCAGTGGTCTAGGAGCAGGCGAATGCTCAACCTCTGGACAGATGAGGAGCAAGTGCCAGGAAATAACTTGCAATATATATAAAAACTTTGTAAAAACAAAAATGGCTGTTATCCAATTTTTCATTTATCAGTTCACTGCTAAATATTATCCGGAGGTACGAGCTGCTCCCAGAGTCTAATTGTTTGGGTAGATCTTTCAGTAGAATGAACTTCTGAATGGATTATGAAATGGTCCCATGGTACAGATCTTCAAAATTGAGCCTGCTTTTAGGATTACAACTGGAACCGAACATTGGGTTCCTTGGTAAAGTGATTCTGGATTTCGGCAGGCTCGAGCTTGGATCTATTGCTTCCTTTTCTATGTGCTGTTGTTTTTATTTTGCCTTGTACCAGCTCCACGTGTGTGCATGTAGTGGCTGAATGCTGATGGTGGGTCATTAATTTGGAAGGGCTTTCTCCAAGTACAATTGCTGCATTGTCATCTGAGTCCCATCTCATTGCCCCCTTCCAGTTGAAATGTTACTTGTGAAGTGATGTATTTTGGGAGGAAAATGAGAGGCAATATAAACTAAATGATAAAATTTTAAAGGGGTGCAAGAACTGAGAGACCAAGGGGTTCACATACACAGATTTTTGAAGATGGCAGGACAATTTGATAATGCTGTTTTAAAATACAAGACCCTTAGCTGTATAAATAGAGGCAAAGAGTACAAAAGCAAGTAAGTTATGCTTAACCTTTATAAATCACTGGTTAGGCCTCAGCTGGAATATTGTGTCCAATTCTGGCCACCACACTTTAGGATGCCAAGTCCTTGGACAGGGTGCAAAGTGAGATTGATATGAATGGTATGAGGGACTTCAGTTATGTGGAGAGACTAAAGAAGCTAGGATTCTTTTCCTTGGAGCAAAGGTGGTGAAGGGAAGATTTTAATATAGGTGTTCAAAATTGTGAAGGATTTTGATCACGTAAATGAGGAGAAACTGTTTCCATTGGCAGGTGAGTCAGTAACCAGATTCACAGTAATTAGCAAAAGAACCAGGGGAAGATGTGGGGAATATTTTTTTTTTAGTGTTATGATCTAGAATGAAAAGGTGGTGAAAGCAGATTCAGTAGTAACTTTCAAAAGGAGATTGGATATACAGTATACTTGAAAAGGAAAGATTAGCACAGCTGTGGTAAAAGAGCAAGGGAGTGAGACTAATTAGATAGTGATTTCAAAGAACTGGCACAGGCACGATGAGCCTCCTTATGTGCTATAAAATTGAGTAATAGCGGTGAGTTCTGAGGCAGTAATTTCACAAATGATTCAGGGGTACCATCTGAACTTGCAGGTGGTGGAATTGTTGCTTCAAACTTGCTCACCAATGTTGCTATCTTATTGAATGCGATGGGCATCAAGCATTCATTTTGACACCTCCATAGTATATAATTTACTAGGTTATGGCTGCTTCCAAGTTGCTCCAATGGCTTGGTGGTAATGGCTCTACTTGGTATGGTACTAAGCCAGACAGACCAGAAACCCCCCATCATTCCTGGAGACTGTCGAGTTGGCCCTAGCCCCCCTCCGTTTGAGAGACAATCTACCATGGTTTTTGCTCAGCATCAAGTGAGTGACTGGACTCTGCACTCAGAATCAACCCGTCTTCCTCTCTCACCACTAGTGTGCTCCCTGCATCTGTAGCTGTGAATAATTCTCCAAGACCAACCAATGAAAATTGAATGCTGTTAACACATTATAGTTCTAGTGAGATCTGCAGAAATGCTGAAACGTTTAGAACTGACTTATGTTGAAAATTAGCCTCACCGTGCGTTATCAGAGAGTAACATACACCCTATTATACAGGGAATAACCCAGGTACTGGGGAATCAACTGCAGTCTATGCTACAACGAAAAACTCTCATACTGTATAAATTACAAAAGGAATTCTGGTTTGATGACCATTTGCCTGTGGCATTGGTTTCCTCTCATTTGTTATGCTTTGTCTTTCCCTGCTTCCCCACAACAGTGCTTTTCATCCATTGTCTATTCTACTGGGGTTGAAAATGGTTGTAATGAATATGCGGTAGCACTGTTGCCTGAGTCAGAGAAGGTTGTGGGTTCAAATCCCACTTGAGACTTGAGCACAAAATCTAGGCTGACACTCAAGTGCTGTACTGGGTGAGTGCTGCACTGTCTGAGGTGCCGTCATTCGGATGAGACATTGAACAGAGTCTGCCCTCTCGGGTGGATGTAAAAGATCCCATGGCACTATTCGAAGAGCAGAGGAGTTCTCCCCAGTGTCCTGGCCAATATTTATCCCTCAACCAACATCACTATCACATTGCTGGTTGTGGGACCTTATTGTGTGCAAATTGGGCGTCACGTTTCCTACATTGCAACAGTGACTACATTTCAAACTTACTTTATTGGCTGTAAAACGCTTTGGAATATCCGGAGGTTGCGAAAGGCGTGATTCATAAATGCAAATATTTTTTCTTTTCCCTGCTCCCCTCAAGTGTGCTTGAAAAATAAATGCAAGTCATTCTGAAATGTGGAGAGATCCATTCCCAGCACTGACATCCCTCGCCTTGATGAGTGCAAAAATTTAGGAAGCTTAGAAGGGTAGCTGAGAAGTTGTATTAAAATAAAGCTGATTTATTGGGCATCCTTGAGCACTACGGGTCTGATGGTAACACCAGGAGTTGGTGGTTGCAGGTTCAATTATTTCCTCCCCAGGCTCAGTTCTTGAGCTGATGTCTGATTCACGCCAGACAGGGAGGAGCTGGGTGGGGACTGCATCACCTCTGCAGAGATGAAGGAAGGTTGAACATGGGCGTCCTGCCTCGCTGGTATCTCATGACCGACCAACCAGTGAAGGTCTGGGAGCAGGTACACTGGTAGAGCAAATGTGAAGCTAGGCAGAATTTTAGGTTAAAACTAGAAAGTGTGCGACCTCGCCCACTAGATGGCTGTTGGCAGCTTAGCCATTGAGCAGCAAGATACCAGGCTCCATTCCCAACCTGCGCCGATCACTGCTGCCGCAGCAGTTGAGTGGGGGAGAGGGCTACGATTGGCTGCAGCGGCTCCCAGTGAGAGAAAAATGCGTCCGGCTTCCCAATATTAATTACTGTCCATCAATGCCTGTTAAAGAGCCCATGAAAGAAAATGGGATCGGGCTCTGCTGTGGTGGGGTAGGAGAATAGCCCAACGATGTTGTCTAGTGGCGCTCATTGGGGATGGCACTTAACCGAGAGAGTTGCTGGCATGCTTGAAACTGTACCCCAGCAAGAGTCAACTGCCGTCAGGAGAGGAAGGGAGGAGCTGGCAAAGAAAAGTGTGGCAGGGGGTGGGAATAAACATAGAAACTAGGAGCAGTAGTAGGCCCTTCGAGCCTGCTCCGCCATTCAACGAGATCATGGCTGATCATCCAAACCCTAGCACCCGGTCCCTACACCGACAGCCATCCCACCCAAGCCCTATCCCCGTAACCCCACAAATTAATCCCCCCTAACACTAAGGGCCAATTTTTTTCCATGGCCAATCCACCTAACCCGCACATCTTTGGACTGTGGGAGGAAACCGGAGCACCCGGAGGAAACCCACGCAAACACGGGGAGAATGTGCAAACTCCACACAGACAGTCACCCGAGGCCGGATTTGAACCTGGCGCTGTGAGGCAACAGTGCTAACCACTATGCCACCGTGCTGTTACAGTAAAACTGAGTCTAATGTTGGTCGAATTGCGCTCACTTTGATTGACCACACTTTATTTTTGGTTCAGCACCTCCAGACCACTCGGCACAAGCAGTTTGCCAGCGAGTCCAGGAATCAGGTAGCGGCTAAAAGCCTCATGGAGCGCTTCCTGCAGGATGTCATACAATACCATCCTTCCAGATACAATGACAACAGGTAAAGAAAGGCAGCCTTAGACGTGTTGGTCTGTAATCCTGTAACTCTCTGCCAGTTAGCAGCTGGCTGCTGTGTGCAGCCATCTGTCGCTGTCGACGCACATAATGTCCTCATTTTTGTAACGACGACATAAAAGATAAAACCGTGATATTTTAAGGTACAAATTATTGAAAATGGGGTGGCCTAGCTCCCTGGTGTTTCTACAATGGCCAGGTTATAAGGCCTCCAGCACCAGGAATATTTTAATGGTTAGAAAAAAGTAACGTGTTCGGATGAAGCCTCTATTGATGAGGCTTCCAAGGATGCAGGACTGTGATAACCGCCTGAAAAATAGAACTGTTAATGCTGAAATTTATCCTAGTCCCAACTAAATAAAAGCAGAATGTTGATCTGTGTTCCTGAGGTTATGAAAGGTGCTATATAAATGCAAGTCCTTTTATTTTCATTCTTTGGTGTTCCCCTATGATCGGGGGTAGGGGAGTACCAATGCCGGGCACTTCTTCGAGGGAGTGCCGTAAGTTCCTCCCCGGGGATGGGATGAGTAACCAGTACCAGGAGTATCTCTGGAGAGGAGGAGGAGGAGAAACCAGCACTAAGAGTTCCTCCCAAGAGGATACAAATGTCAAGTGTTCCCTCCTGAAGGGGAAGGGAGTTCCAATACCAGGTGTTCTCCCTGGCTGAAGTGAGACGGCTCAATAAAGCATGCTTCAGTGGTGGGAGATGCAATGGGGTGACTTGCCATACCAATTTGCTCCCCTGCTGGAATCAACATGAACCAAGAAACCAGCTGATCCTAATTTCTTGCGGGAGGGTTGTTATATTTTTTTCTCCCACGCGGTAACATCTATTTGTGTTCCTCAGGTCAACGTACATGGACCTGCCATCAATTAGTGCCCCGCTTGTTCCCAAGAAGGAGTTGGCAGACCTGCATTATCAAGATGACAAGGAGACTGTTGGAACCAGAGAGGAGTTACCGAGCACAGATAACGAATCCATCCGATCGGCACACTTGCTGATTGGGAGGAACACTACAAGTTGCAATTGGGCCAAAGGCAGCATTGTATCTTCACTGCCCATTGGGGATCTACTAAATAGAAAGGGCACCATCATTAAAGAGCCAGCATCTGGAGAGCAGTTGGTTGACATCAACTCCCCTATCCATAAAGAGTTACGCAGGACTGCTTTTTTAGGTGTGAGTGAGGGCATCCTATCTTGCAATAAAGTGGATAGGCAAGGACATTGCCTCAGTTTGGGGCTATATAAGCCAGTACCAAGGAAAGGAATAAAGGACCATGATAAACCCATAGTCATCAGCCCTCACAGATGTGAGCACCCTGAACATTGGAGTCCTACATCTCCTCAAATGAACTTTCCTAATGTCTCCTCAGGGCCAGCTTTTAGGTTTTCCAAATTGCACAATGTTAACTCTCAGGGCACATTAGTGGGACCGCCTCTTCCTCAACTCAGGGACTTTGCAGGGGCCAGTAGCCTATGCTGTACTGGTGGGCCAAGCCAAACTGAGGAATGCAAACCACAGAACATGAACACTGTCACTTGCCTGAGTACGCTGAAAGAAACCAAAATGGCAGACCGCATAGAGGATTTGGTCTCGGAGACCATTGAGACAGTCATTCAGAAATATTGTAACAGGCAAATATCACACCCGCAAGACAGCGACAGTGAGAATTTAGCAGCGGAGGTGAAAGGAGTGCCTACATATTGTCAGCTTGAAAAGCAAATAAAAACAGTAGAGAGAGGCCCACAGACCAGTGTTCCAGTGACAAAATGGACCCCTGAAAGAGATCACCATACTTGTACACCTTCGAACAGTTGTGAAATGGTTTGCAGCAGACAGGCAATACGGGATACAGCATCTTGCTTCAAGAAAATGCTGTCTTTAACCCTCTCGAGTAAAAGAAAATCTGGCGTGCACCGCCAGGGCACAGGTGACGACGTGGGTAGTTCTGGGGGCAGCATTTGTTCTCTTGGCAGTCAACTGGGACGCTTGAAGTCTACCAGCAGCTCTGAATGGGATGCTTCTATAAAGGTAGAGAAGGACTGTTCAAGGACAGCAGTTAAGGATTTGGAGGTGTTTACAGACACCCAAATAACCCTCGAAGATCGTGGCTATAAAATTCAGTTGAGCTCAGTGCTTCATTTCCAATCAGACCAGTGTGACAAAATGGAAGAAAATCCTGCCCCTTCAGAGTACCATGTGAAAGTGGAACACTTTGAAGAAAAAATGCAACCCCTTGAAATAGAGCGGAAGCTTCGGTCACTACCGTACGTGCCTGCATCTTTTGCTGGAAAGACGTGGTCAGAAATTATGGCAGAAGATGATCTGAAAGTGGAGGCACTTGTGAAAGAGTTCAAGGAGGGGCGATATCTGTGTTATTTTGATAGTGAGTCTTTGGCCAACCATGGAAAGAAGCAAAGGAAGAAGCACAGATCTGGCATGAAAGACACGTCAAAGGTGGTAGCTGAAAGTAGCCTTGATGTCCCTATGCTTGAAACACTGCCACACTTGCAAGAGGGGAACAATGAGGCCAAGCTTTCCCCTGTGCTGTGCAAGCCGGTACTGGGCAAGAAGCCAGCCTTGAGGCACTGTCGCTTGGCATCCAGATGCCAGGTTGTCAAGGTCAGTCACGCCACCCAAACCAGTGAGGTCAGCTACCCAGTGATCAAAAAGAAGTCCAGAAGGCTAGAGCAGGAGCCGGAGAACATTTGGAGCGGGCCAGAGCAGGAAGAGAGGTCTGACATGAAAACCAGACTGTGCTCCTTGAGGTTGCCCAGGTCCTACAGCAAGATCATGAGCCCAGTCCAGCCCAGGACGGTCATCTACGTCCTCTCCTCGCCAGACTTTACGTCGGCGGCGCAAGCCGCTTCCAGGGAAGGAAAGAAGATGTCCAAGGCCTCGGAGGACAGTGCCAGCCCGACCAAATACAAGTACAAGAAGTGTCCGGTGAAGTACTACGACCCGGCCACCAACAGGATCCTGAAGACGCCGCCCGGCAGATTCAGCGCCGAGCTGATGAGCCGCTCGTCCCACCACGTCCGCCAGCTCTTCCGCAGCCTCAGCCCCGACATCAATATGGGGCGGCCCGCCGACGAGCGCAAATCCCGCCTGAAGGCCGCGGTGAAAGCGGGCGGCGGAGCCGCCAAGAGCAAGGAGCGGGCGCTGGGGGAAAACCCGGGCAGCGACTGCCCGTCCAAGAGCTCCAGCTCCCGCCAGACCTCGCTGTCCCGCTCGCTGCTGGGCTCGGAGCAGAAGAACGTGGTGCTGTCGCCGCTCCGGAGAAATACGCCCGAGTCTCCCTTCGGCAAGCTCAACGTGTACGTGGGCCCGCGGAGCCGGCGGGCCCCCGAGAAGAACCCCCGGGCGGCCTCCCGGGAGGAGCCACTCCACAGCCTGAGGGGAGCGTCGTCCCGCTCCGACTCGGGGACTCCGGCCCCTACCGATACCGGCCCTCCGCCGCCCCGCAGGCCGCACTTGCGATCCAGTTTGCGGACGGCCGCCGACAGGGACAAAGACCAGGACGGGCCGTCGTCGGGCGACAAGATGGCGCGGAGGGAGGCTCAAAGCAGCAAAGCAGCGGCGGCCCGCGAGAAACTGACTCACCAGAACAACCCGCGTCCGCACCACTGCACCCGAAAGAGGAAGTGACTCACGGCCCGGACACACCGTGCCGCGCCCACTTTCTAAATTGTGTTTTTTTCTATTTGTATGAAGTACTTCAGGGAATTTGCAGTTAAAACAAAAGTTGCAGCCTGTATATTTTTATAAAGAGCCCAGGTGTTTTTCTTTAAAGTGTCTCGGCGTCAAAATGGCGGCAGCTGGGTCCAGTGATCCAAACAGCACCTAAAATGGCGCATGGCTTTCACTGTCACCGGCTTCATTACAGAGAATGTACAGCACAGGAACTGGCCATTGTGCCCAACTGGTCCGTGCCAGTGTTTATTCTCCACAGGAACCTACTTCCTCTCACCCTAGCAGCATACCCTTCTATTCCTTTCTCCCTTGAGTGTTTACCTAGCTTCCCCTTAAATGTCTCTGTTATTCGCCTCAACTACTTGTTCCACATTCTAACCACTCTGTGTCATGAGGTTTCTTCTGAATCCTTTATTGGATTTATTAGCGACTGCCTTATATTTATTGGATTCTCCCACAAGTGGAAACCTCTATCCTATGAACCCCTGTCATAATTTTAAAGACCTCTATCAGGTCACCCTCCGCCTTCTCTTTTTCTCCAGAGTTGGTGACCCTAATTCAACCCCTTGCTGAGTTAGGTGATTTCAACCAGGAAAGCAGTGGGGGATGCCGCAGTATCCCTGGGCTAGGACGTGTGGGGCAGGTGAGGAGAAAATCAATGAGGAGTCCCTCCTGATTGCTGTCCAATAACTCCTGCTGGAAAGTGCGTGCGTGTATGAAGACAGCGTGGTCAAATAGGTCGTTGACACTTGCTGTCAAGGCTCATGTGAAGTGTGACCACCCAGTGGGTCAACCAGGACCTCTGACGGTACTTTGAGGAGAGAACCAGAGGGGAGAGTGTTTATATATTCCTTTCGCTGATGACGCAGCAGAGGAGAGTGGTTGTCTAACCATGTGCATGGTTATTGAATGTCAAAGAGCAAGTCACTTCTCGGCTTAAACTAGCTGCATGGGCCTAAAATCTTAAAGGGAGGGAATGATGCCAAAATATTCAGCTGAGCAAAGCTTTACAATAGTTCTGACTAGAAATTAAAGAAGGCGTTTGGCACTATTTTATCATCCGGTCATTTGGGGTGATTGTAGAATGTTAGAGTGGCTGCTTTAATTGTTTTTCCATATTTGTTTACTTATTTGAATAATACCCTCGTAAGCAGAATGTTCACTCAATAATATAAATCTCAGTCCTCAACAAGTGAGGATGTATTTTTTTTGGTAAATGATAATTAACTGCTCATTGAAATAGCACTTTACTTGGGTTGGTAGAAAGTTGGGCGGGGGGTGGGGAGGAGTGGATCAATGATAACCCATCAAAGCAACTTCACAATGTACCATGAGAAACCAAAGTTAATACTTTGTGCAGAAGTTCTTATCTACAACTGATAGCTACAAAAGTACACAAATTTATAGACTTGGTTAAATTTTCTTAAGCAATGTTTCAATGCTGCAGCCATCATGAGTGTGGACAGGCTTGATGGACCAGCTGGTCTTGCCGGTTATTTTCGTATGCTCGTATGTATACATAATTATTCATTCAAACCATGAGGATCGATACCTGAAGATCAGAAGCAGGTCCTGCCTAGTTTCCTCAGTCAGATGGTTTAAAAAAAATTTAAATACCTGTGCAGACTTTGTATGGCATTAACCTGGAGCTATTGGGAGGAACATCCAACAACTTGTATTTATATAGCGCCTTTAACATAGTGTTATAAGACAAAAATTTGACAGAGATAGTTGCGCTCTTCAAATTCTGCCATCTCCGGGGTGGGGGGCTGACGGAGATTACAGAGATAGGGAGGGGTGAGGCCGTGGAGGGATTTGAAAACAATGAGAATTTTGAAATGGAGGCGTTGCTTAACCGGGAGCCAATGTAGGTCAGCGAGTAAGGGGTGATGGGTGAACAGGACTTGGTGCGAGTTATGACATGGGCAGCTGAGTTTTGAGTGACCTCAAGTTTACATGGGGTAGAATGTAGGAGGCCAGCCAGGAGTGCGTTGGAATAGTCATATCTAGAGGTAACAAAGGCATGGATGAGGGTTTCAACAGCAGATGAGCTGAGGCAGGGGCGGAGATGGACAATGTTACGGAAGTGGAAATAGGCGGTCTTCGTTATGTCGCGGATGTATGGTCGGAAGCTCGTTTCAGGGTCAAGTATGACACCAAAGTTGCGAACAGTGTGGTTCAGCCTCAGACAGATGCTAGGGAGAGGGATGGAGCCGGTGGCTAGGGAACGGAATTTGGAGAAAATTTCTGCTCATCCAGTATTGGATGTCGGACATGCAGTTTGACAATTTAGGGACCGTGGAGAAGTTGAGAAAAGTGGTGGTGAGGTAGAGCTGGGTGTCGTGAGTGTACATGTGGAAACTGGCACACTGTTTTCGGATGATGTCTCCAAGAGGGAACATATAGATGAGAAATAGGAGGGGGCCAAGGATAGATCCTTGGGGGACCCCAGAAGTAGCGATGCGGGAGTGGGAAGAGAAGCCATTGCATGTGATTTTCTGGCTATGATTAGATTGATAAGAATGGAGCCAGGCGAGTACAGTCCCACCCAGCTGGACGATAGTGGAGAGGCGTTGGAGGAGGATGGAGTGGTCAACCGTGTCAAAGGCTGCAGACAGGACGAGGAGGGATGGTTTACCTTTGTCACAGTCACAAACTATGTCACTTGTGACTTTGATGAGAGCCGTCTCGGTACTGTGGCGGACGACAAAGAGCTATCCACCCTAATCCCACTTTCCAGCACTTGGTCCGTAGCCATGTAGGTTATGGCACTTCAAGTGCATATCCAAGTACTTTTTAAATGTAATAAGGGTCTCTGCCACAGCTAGAGTACTGCGTGCAGTTCTGGTCACCACATTACAGGAAAGATGTGATTGCACTAGAGAGGGTACAGAGGAGATTTACGAGGATGTTGCCTGAACTGGAGAATTTTAGCTACGAGGAAAAATTGGATAGGTTGGGTTTGTTTTCTTTGGAACAGAGGAGGCTGAGGGGAGACCTTATTGAAGTGTATAAAATTATGAGGGGCCTAGATAGAGTGGACAGGAATTACCTATTTCCCTTAGCAGAGGGGTCAACGACCAGGGGGCATAGATTTAAAGTAATTGGAGATTTAGAGGGGATTTGAGAAGAAACAACTTCTGTCAGAGGGTGGCTGGAGTCTGCAACTCACTGCCTGAAAGGGTGGTAGATGCAGAAACCCTCACCGCATTTAAAAAATGCTTGGATGTGCACTTGAAGTGCTGTAACCTACTGGGCTACGGACCAGGAGCTGGAAAGTGGGATTAGGCTGGATAGCTCTTTGTTGGCCGGCACTGACACGATGGGCCGAAATGGCCTCCTTCCGTGCTGTAAATTTCTATGATTCACACCTGTAGCCAGAGAGGATTGGAAAATGATGGTCAGAGCCTCTGCTATTTCCTCTCTTGCTTCTCTTAACAGTCTGGGATACATTTAATCTGGGCCTGGGGATTTATCCACTTTCAAAGATGCTAAACCCCTTAATACTTCCTCTTTCACTATGTTTATTTCATCTAATATTTCACACTCCTCCTCCCCTGAGTGCAATGTCTGCATCGTCCCTCTCTTTTGTGAAAACAGACGCAAAGTATTCATTAAGAACCATACCCATGTCTTCCGCGTCCACACACAGGTTACCTTTATGGTCCCTAATAGGCCCTACTCTTACTTTAGTTATCCTCTTGCTCTTAATGTATTTATAAAACATCTTTGTGTTTTCCTTGATTTTACTTGCCAATATTTTTTCATGCCCACTCTTTTTGCTTTCCTACTTTCCTTTTTAATTTCAACCCTGCACTTTCTATACTCCTCTCAGCTTTCTGCAGTATTGAATCCTCGGTATCTGTCATAAGCTTCCCTTTTTTTCTTTCTCCTACCCTGTATACCCCTTGACATCCTTGGAGCTCTAGATTTTTTAGTCCCACCCTTTTTCTTTTAAGGGAACATACTTGCTCTGAACCCTCACAATCTCCTCCTTGAATGCCTCCCACTGTCCTGACACTGTTTTACCTTCAAGTTTATGTCTCCACTCCGCTTTGGCTTAATCACCTCTCAGCTTAGTAAAATTAGCTTTTCCCCAATTGAGAACGTTTATTCCTGGTCTATCCTTGTCCTTTTCCATAACTACCCTAAATCTAACTGAATTATAATCACTATCACCAATATGCTCTCCCTCTGATGCCCTTTCCACCTGCCCAGCTTCATTCCCTAAAACTAGGTCCAGAACTGCCCCCTTGCTTGTTGGGCTTGCCACGTACTGGCTAAAAAAAGTTCTCCTGAATGCATTTTAATAATTCTGCTCCCTCTATGTCTTTCACTATCCCCTGCTATTACTGCCTTATTTTTGCATGTCTCAGAAATTTGCCTACATATTTGCTCTTCTATCTCCCTCTGACTGGCAGTCTATAGTACACACCCAGCAGTGTGATTGCCCCTTTTTCCCCACATTACAACAGTGACTACACTCCAAAAAAGTACTTCATTGGCTGTAAAGTGCTTTGAGACGTCCGGTGGTCGTGAAAGGCGCTATATAAATGTAAGTGTCTTTTTTTTGTTTTTCAGTTCAACCCATATGGCCTCATTTGATGATCCTTCTAAGATATCCTCCCTCCTCACAGCTGTAATTGATTCTTTAATCAATATTGTGACCCCCCTCTCTTTATCCCTCTCTATCTCGTCTGAAAACCCTATAACAGGAATGTTGAGCTGCCATTCCTGCCCTTTCAGCCATGTCTCAGTAATAATAGCTATAACATCATACTCCCACATGTCTATCTGTGCCCTCAGGTAACCTGATTTATTCCCTAGTCTCCTTGCGTTGAAGTATTTACCATTTAGCACTGCCAAACTCCCTAGTTGTCTATTTTCTAGCCTTTGTTTTCTCTGCCTAGCAAATTCGCGTACTAATTTTCTGCCTTCTATTTCTGGCCTTGCTTTCCTTTCTGAATCCACTCTCAGGTTCCCATCCCCCTGCCAAACTAGCTTAAACCCTCCCCAACAGCATTAGCAAACCCCGCCGCAAGGATATTGGTTCCGGTCTTGTTGAGGTGCAACCCATCCAGCTTGTACAGGTTCCACCTCCTCCAGAAATGGTCCCAATGCCTCAGGAATCGAAAGCCCTCCCTCCTGCACCATCTCTTTAGCCACGCATTCATCTGGTCTATCCTCCTGTATCTGTACTCACTAGCACGTGGCACCAGGAGTAATCTGGAGATTACTACCTTTTGAGGTCCTGCTTTTTAATCTCCCAAGCTCCCTAAAATCTGCCTGCAGGACCTCATCCCTCTTTCTACCTATGTTGTTGGTACTGATGTGGACCACGACCTCTGCCTGTTCACCCTCTCCCCTCAGAATGCCCTGCAGCTGTTCAGTGATATCCTTGACCCTGGCACCAGGGAGGCAACATACCATCCTGGAGTCACGTCTGCGGCTGCAGAAACACCTGTCTATTCTCCTAACTATCGAATCCCCTACCACTATTGCTCTTTCACTTCTTCCTTCCCACCTGTGCTGCTGAGCCACCCATGGTGCCGTGGACTTGGCTCTGGCTGCAATCCCCAGAGGAACCATCGCCCTCACCAGTATCCAGAACTGAATACTGGTTAGCGAGTGAGATGCACTCGGGGGACTCCTGCACTACCTGCCTGGTGGTCCTCTTCTGTCTGGCGGTCACCCATTCCCTCTCTGCCTGCACACTCTTAAACTGTGGGGTGACCACCTCCAGAAATGTGCTATCCACGTAACTCTCAACCTCCGCAGATGCACCGCAGTGACTCCAGCCGCTGCTCAAGCTCCGAAATCCAGAGCTCGAGCTGCTGTAGCTGGCGACACTTTCCGCACACGTACTCCTCCAGATCAGGAGAAGCGTCCAGGATTTCCCATATGGCACAGGATGTGCAATTCAGGGGACTGAGTTGCACTGCAATGCCTCTATATAATACTAGCTGAAGTGCCCGGCGGTGCCGAGGCTTTTTCGAGGGCATGTTGTTGGAAGAGAGAGAGAGCGACTGGGGGGAAGAGAGAGAGAGCGACTGGGGGGGAAGAGAGAGAGAGCGACTGGGGGGGGAAGAGAGCGAGAGCGACGGGGGAAGGGGAGGGGGAGGTAGGAGGGGGGGGAAGGAGGGGGGGAGGGAGGGGGGGGGAAGGAGGGGGGGAAGGGGAGCGGGGGGGGGGAAAGGAGGGGAGGGGGGGGAGGAGAGGGGGTCGAGGGGGAGGGGGGGGTCCCCGAGGCTCCCCCCTCCCGATCTCCCGAGGCTCACCCCCCCCCCGATCTCCCGAGGCTCGCCCGATCTCCCGAGGCTCGCTCCCCTCCCCCCCGAGGCTCCCCCCGCGATCTCCCGAGGCTCCCCCCCCCCCCCCCACCCGCGATCTCCGGAGGCCCCCCCCCCCCGCCCGAGCCGGCTTCAAGAGCAGAGAGACCCTGCCCCCCACCCGAGCCCCAGTTGCCTTGGTAACCCTCCTCCACCTCCCGATCTCTGGGCCTGAGCGGCCGATTGCGTTAACAAAGACCCTCTTCGCCTGTCACGGAGTTGAAGTCTCCGAAAGCGGCCACGGTGCCCCGGGCCTCTTCCCCCGCACATTCAGGAGGCGCGGGGAAGAGAGAGAGAGACAGACTGGGGTGGGGGGTGGGGGGGGAAAGAGTTAGACGCCGCCGCGCTCCAGCTCCGTGGAGCTCCGTGCCGCCACTGCCACACCAGCCTTTACTAAGATGGCGGCGCTCGGCTGAGGCCCGCCCCTCCAGCCTTCACAAAGATGGCGGCGATCGGGGGCCGCTTGTTGACTGGGGCCGGGAGGTGCCTAGCTCGGGCGTGGGTGCGGAGGAGAGGCCGAGGCTTCGAGGCCTACCTGGAAAAACGGGGAAAGGTAGGAAAATTAATGAGATTAGATAAGTTAATTACTTTCTAAATCTTTTAAAAAAAAAAAAATGTGTTTTAAAAGCAACGTTTTTTTTAAAGACGCAGAAAGCGGGAAAAAGAAAGGAAAAGTTTGGAATCAAGATGGCGGCGACTCACCTCGGTTCAGAACGATAAGGCCCGCCCACACACGCACCGATTGGTCGACTGTCAGGTCACCAAAGCGTAGGATTGGTCAATCGTCCCGTCACTCGACCGTAGGAGGGCCCGGCCGCACGCGCCAGCAACCCAGCGTACGATTGGTCGACCTTGAGGTCACTCTGTCGCTAATGAGCGGATAATGAGATGCTAATGAGCGGAATGTAGAACGTTTTTCGGATACCGCGGGCGCGATTTTCGTCCGGCCGAAACGTAAATACGCTTACCAGCGTTTCGGAAAGGTAAGCTTTTTTTCGACGTAACGCACGCGTAGGTACGCTCTGTAACTTTTGAGCGCATAGCCGGACAGACGCACACCCGAGGACAGACAGAAGGACAGATAGACAGAAGTATCCGTTTATATATATAGACTAGCTGAGGCTTTTTCGAGGGCATGTTGTTGGAAGAGAGAGAGAGAGAGAGAGAGAGAGCGCGCGACTGGGGGGGAAGAGAGAGAGCGACTGGGGGGGAAGAGAGAGAGCGACGGGGGGAAGAGAGAGAGCGACTGGGGGGTAGAGAGAGCGACGGGGGGGAAGGGAGGGCAGGGGGGAAGGGAAGGGAGGGGGGGAAGGGAGGGAGGGGGGGGGAAGGGAGGGAGGGGGGGGAAGGGGAGGGGGGGAGGGGGGGGGAAGGGAGGGAGGGGGGGAAGGGAGGGCGGGGGGGGAAGGGGAGGGAGGGGAGGGAGGGCGGGGGGGAAGGGAAGGGAGGGGGGGAAGGGGGGCGGGGGGGAAGGGGGGGCGGGGGGGGGAAGGGAAGGGAGGAAGGGAGGGCTTGAGGCTGAGAGACAGGCACGGCCACGCCCGGTTGCCGGGGGTAACCCTGCCGCGCCGCCCTGCACTGCCGAGAGCCCAGCTCTCTGAGCCCCGCCCCCCCCCCCCCCCCCCCGGCCGAGAGCCGCGCTCTCCGAGCCCCGGCTGAGAGCCGCGCTTTCCGAGCCCCGCCCCCCCCCCCCCCCCCCGGCCGAGAGCCGCGCTCTCCGAGCCCCGGCCGAGAGCCGCGCT
Source organism: Somniosus microcephalus (assembly GCF_052327205.1). Taxonomy (NCBI): domain Eukaryota; kingdom Metazoa; phylum Chordata; class Chondrichthyes; order Squaliformes; family Somniosidae; genus Somniosus; species Somniosus microcephalus. The sequence continues at coordinate 171,410,427 of NC_140990.1, read as the reverse complement.
CTCCGAGCCCCCCCCCCCGGCCGAGAGCCGCGCTCTCCGAGCCCCACCCGCCCCCCCCCCCCGGCCGAGAGCCGCGCTCTCCAAGCCCCGCCCCCCCCGGCCGAGAGCCGCGCTCTCCAAGCCCCAGCCAGCCCGCACTCCCGTTGCCGGGGTAACCCGATCCGCACTCTCGAGAGCCCCGCCCCCCCCGCCCGAGCCGAGCGCGGAACAGAGTCTCACCTGCTCCTGCTGCGCGCGCACCCTGACCCTCGTGGCTGACGCCGTTGCCCCGGGTAACGTGACCCGGGGTGGGGGGTGGGTGGCGTGACCCGGGGTGGGGGGTGGGTGGTGAGGAGCTTAGCAGCAGCCCAGTTACCTAGCCTCGGGTCTGGCTGGACAAGAAAGGGCCCAGGCTTTCAGGCCTAAGAATAAAATGGGCAAAGGTAGGAAAAAGAATGTTCAGGTGAGATAAAGTATTTACAAATGAGTGATTTATTTTAAAAGAATTCAATAAATTGAATTTTATTTTGCTGGAAATGTATATTTGAAAAGAAAGACGCAGAAAGCAGGAAAAAGAATGGAAGCAAGATGGCGGC